>NC_134844.1:45374628-45677658 GCF_965363235.1 Mytilus galloprovincialis
AATTGCACAGTATTGTGCAATATCAAAAAACTTTCAATTGCACAGTATTGCGCAATAGTAAGAAATCTTCAATTGCACAGTATTGTGCAATGGCAAGTATTTTCAATTGCACAGTATTGCGCAATAGCAAGAAATTTTCAATTAGAGTTATCTTTCTTTGTCCAGAATAGTAGTTGAATCAACTTAAATCATTGGTTTATACAATATACAATGTATATTACTTTTACTACCAACTGATAAATTAAAACAATCTTTACCATTCAGTGATAACAAGCACTTTTTTTACATTTTAATATTTTATGATGTATTTAAATAAGTAGTTATTGCTAGGGGCCATTAGAAATTTGAATTGAGATCAGTTTTAGAATAAGGGAAAGGATGTGAAAAAAAAAATTGGGGGGGGGGGGGTAAATTTTTCTCATTTCAGATTTCATAAATAAAAAGAAAATTTCTTCAATTTTTTTGAGAGGATTAATATTCAACAGCATAGTGAATTGCTCAAAGGCAAAACAAAAATTTTAAGTTCATTAGACCACATTCATTCTGTGTCAGAAACCTATGCTGTGTCAACTATTTAATCACAATCCAAATTTAGAGCTGAATGTTGTGTCCATACTTGCCCCAACCGTTCAGGGTTCAACCTCTGCGGTCGTATAAAGCTGCGCACTGCGGAGCATCTGGTTAACTATTTTCTTAAAATTTGTAAATTTTTAATAACATTTTCCACTGAAACTACTGGGCCAAGTTCATTATAGATAGAGACAATTGTAAGCAGCAAGAATGTTCGGTAAAGTAAGATGAACAAACACATCACCATCACTAAATCACAATTTTGTCATGAATCAATCTGCTTCCTTTGTTTAATATTCACATAGACCAAGGTGAGCGACACAGGCTCTTTAGAGCCTCTAGTTAAACAACGCTATTATCTGACCAATTTTCCAACCTTCTGGTACAATACCGGATGAACATGAACTATTGAAAATGATACAAAGTGGAATGTCAATTATGTCTGCAAGTTCATATAAAACTTAAGAATGTACCTGGTTAGACCCTGGTGACTTTGACGTATTTAAGTTTTTTAGTATTTGTTAATTTCGTTTGGGTTAAAGACTTCATCACTAGACGGTTCATCGTACTTCATATCTTTTAAAAAAGTTTCATCCTCATCGTCTTCTTTAGTGAATACACTTGTGACAAATTCGGCAAGTATTTCAGCCTTATCAGTATCATTGCTTGCAATAAACGTGTTGCCATCTCTTTTATCATGAAGTTCAGAAATACCACTTTTCGACTTTCTCTTTGAGTTAATATATGACCAAATATGATTTACAATTTGTCTTTGCTGATTCAACAATGTCTTTTTTTCACGGTTGATTTTGCCTTGTTCCTAGCTTTAGTATACTCCCTATAACTATCATTGTCTTTCTTATTTGAATACTTTTCCCATGCTCTATGTTTTTTTTCCTTATTACTCTTCTAGCTTCTACACTTAAAGGTTTTTTTTTATTATACTTCTTTTTCAATATTTTCTTTTTAGGAATATGGTTGTTCATTGCTATTTGTAATCTATTCATAAAAGCACTAACCTATCTTCAGTGTTTTTGTCTGCTAATAATTCTTCCCAATAAACATTTAAAACTTTTCCGACTTAGATAGTTCATGTTTAATATAACATGTATACTCAAATACTAAAGCGTTGTGATCACTATGCCCTACTGACTTTATATTGATTTGTTATTTGGTATAATTTTTTATCATGAAAAGTTACAAGATCAAGTTTGAATTGTGTTCAAGTCTTATAATTTTATGTAGAGTTATAGTCCTTAGAAAATTTACTTAAATAATCAGTTTTTCCGACGTAGTCGGTATTAGTTTCGGTTTGTGCCCTTTGAACTTAAGGACGCTTAACTATGGCAACAGAATACGCATGCTCGAAAATCCTTTCTGTGATTGGACAAAATGCTGTCATGGTGGGTGATTTGGTTGTGTTTGAAAAAAACGTCTCGTTTATTATATCGTGATGGAAAGCAAGTGAAAAACTATAAATATTTGAACTAGATCTTACAAAGATTTATATTTTTAAAATAATTGTTTCTCCAATAGCTCTTTGCATCCATGACAGCTGTTTATTTGGAACAATTATATAATTGTGAATGTAAACTTTGTTATACGAACGTACATGACTTTTAGAACGCACCTAAGCATGTGAGATTTCCGCGGGTTTTTTTGTAAATGTAAACAGAAAAATACGAGGACCGAGAATACTGAACGCAAACAGAGAAAACGTTATTTAAATGGTAAATCACTTATTTAAACATAATCGGAATATTCACAAAACAATTTGCAACGTTCTTTTGTTGGTAATTCATTGATTTTTAGATAGTTAGAGCATTGTTGTTCACAAGATGAAGGTAGTGAACGGGCGTTGCCACCAAGGACAAATTGTGTCAAACTATGCAGGTTTTCAGTGCACTGCAATCGCCTTTTATGCACTCATTACCGTATGTTCAGTAAATCCTGCGTTTTTCTTTACACCAGATACTATTGATTACTTTGTACAAAATAGTCACCAAATGTATCAGCAGCTAATATCACAATCAAACAACCCAACACCAAGATTTTTGGGACATTGGGAATTGCCCCATTATGTACAGCATCCTGAGGTCCTGCATCATAAAGTCATTGTGCTTCTGAAGGTTATCGAAATGATAGTTTTAAACATATACTCAAATTTAGATACGTCGTATATCTTTTTTAAAGATAGTTCTTTTATGGCTTGACCATTGAGTATAACCGACAATGTGTATTTATGGTTATAATATATGAAACGTCAAAAATAAGTAAGTGAACAGTTCATTGAACGCGATATAAAGCTGCAATTATAAATGTGAAATTTATAGTATATCACGGATAAAGAGAGCTTCCAGAAATGTGATCAATGGTTTGAAGGTATCAAATACAAAGTTATCTATGTAACTCACTCTGTTGTAAGCCACAAACTGTGTCCTAGCTGACATATATCCTTAAATGTTCTACAGTTCTATGATGGCCTTGCAATTCAGTTCAAGTTCGTGTAAGAGGGGAAACAGAAGCGATGATGACGATATTGTGATGTTCTTATACGGATTTAAGATGAATAATCCTCATAGGCCTAGAAAACATCACAAATTTAGAATATATTAGCAATCCAACACACTATTTGAATTATGGAACAAGGTAACAGAATACCCTCCGGCTGATGTCTATCTGATATCAATATTCCATAAATAAATCGCATATGATAAATAAATCAATAAAAAAATATAGGAAGATGCGGTGTGAGTGCCAATGAAACAACTCTCCATTCAAATAACAATTCCACTTTTGGTCGTGTGAGAAATGTCGGTAAACAACTTACGATTTATCACTTATGAGTTTCTAAGGTAATTCTATTCCACAGGAAACTGGTTTTGGCACAGTTTCTTGCCCATTAGAAGAAGGACGTCTCCGATGAGATCGCTATGATCTATCGTATGTTCTAATGTTGCTTTTGCGATTAAAGGAAATATTTTCACAAACGTTGCTTGACGACGATGACGGTCGAAGATTATCCTCTTGAACATACGACAAGAGTTAGTACTTGGTCCTCATCTGATTTGGAGAAATCTCTCATATTTGAAAGTATAAGAAGAAACCAAGCGTTTTGTCCTAACGTGCCATCCTGCCGATCTTGTCGCTCTATTTGTGAAGTGACGCCCTCGATGTTTGACTTTGTCGTAGTAATGTCCAACAAAAAGTGTTACCAAATGATAATGTCTAGATAGGATCACTGGTCCCTTCTCACAAAAATTCAAGTCAGATTTTAAGATAATGCTTCCTACTCGGAATAGTCTTTGCATTTTTAAAGGCAGATTGAGATTGGCAATCGGTCCTTTTTTCGGAATACGTTTTTGTTCGTGAATGCAACTATTTCTACTCCGTGAACGTCAGGTTTTGTTTATTGAAGAATGAAATTTTCTTTATTCATAGAAAATCGAACTTTCTATAGAAGTCACATATTTTGTTTTCGGTGACACGAGTGCTGTCCCTTTAGACAAATACATGAAAAGACCAGGTACTAGGTCCAGTACACGCAAGCAATAGTATGGAACGCGTTTTTGCAACCTTGACATTCAAATAAAGTTTTGGTAGTTATTCTCACTTAGCCTACGATAAGGAGCTCTTCCTTGACGGTTAATTATTTCTGGTCTTGAGGGAAGAAGCTAATCTGGTTCTATGATTGAAACGTTAGAAATCTTCGTGCCGACTTCAATTGGAACAGTTTGCTTGTCAATATATGTATTTCCAATTTTGACCCAACCAATTGCAAGTTTCAACTGTGGGGCAAATGGAGTTCTTGATGTTCTTATGCGTTATTCAAGGACGTGGTGTACCTCTATAATGTCTCTTACATTTAAAAAATGCATTTTGCACTTTTCATCTATCATTGGAATGCTTTCTCGGAGTTCTTTAAAATGGGGATTATGAATTGTGACTTCAGGAGTAGGGATTTCGCCCTGATTATAGGGAATGTTATTACATTAATTAATGTAGTCAGATCAAATTGTACGTTACCATGTACTTAGTTTTTTTAATAAATCTATTCATATTCCCGAAAGTAGCTACTCTGCCGGACCATGCTGTTAGAGTAGTTTACCGGTTTATCCCGTATGTCGAACAGACTGAAGAATTCAGGCTAAGTAAGACACTGATTGCTTAGATCGTCAATAATGGCGTACATCCGAACAATTTTGTCGGGCCTGTCCTTGTGGTACACATCCACAGGTATATGTTGGCATAACAGTTCTCATACTAATGATCTTTGTGGATCTCTGTGCAGTTGCACTCACAGAGGTTACCTTGATTTCAGTAGACTCTGTCTGCTTCCTGTCGTAGATTGTGCCAGAAGAACTAAATTAAGAGTGTTAGTGCGGTTGCACCCTAGCTAGTTATGTGTACTGCGATGGTATGTCGTTAACTTCCACACTTATTACAACTGATACTCGCGTTACAGTCGCGATGCTTTATATTATGCAAATTGCAAAAACTGTTTTATTGACTACCGTCTCCAGGTTGATGTTCAACTGCCGACCTATGGATGTTGCCCTTTGAATACGTCTGAGGTCAGAACTTTGGCGCTGCACATTTTATATTTGGTGCGACTTTTGATAAACAGATGGTCGTTCTTAATTTTGCCAATTTCCCTGATGAAGGCAGATGATTCTTAAAAAGGTACAAAGGCAACTTCGTATTTAGACTTGTATTGTGTAGCCCTATTATTAATTTTTTCTCGGAGTTGGTTTTGTAATTTTTCAAAATTGGATTTATCCCAGACGAAGAGTCGAAATAAACAAGCAATCATCCCACTTTGGATTTTCTTTGTGATATTCTATTTTTAAGATAATATCTGACAAATCGCAAAAAAGTGTCTTGTCTTTGTTCGTCAATGTAGGGAAGTTTACGAGACGACCCCAACATTTCTGGAGCAAGATATTGGTCGTCCAGTCTTTCCCATAGTCTCCGTATACCACTTGTATGGTTGTTGGCATTTAAAAACACTCGTATGCTAATGACATGTCAAGCAAACTCTGGCCCAAGCTACTTGTTAAAGTTAATTTGATCTATCTGTTCCGAGTCTAAATTCTGCAATTTGTCTGTGGCGTTTATAAAGCTGGCTTTCCGTGTATGGAAGGATTCTGCCCAGCCGTTAAAGCTTATTTATTGGAAGAACAGCAGGTTCTTTCGTAGGAGAAATCTAGTTATCCCCGATAAAGGGTTGCTTTGTTACTGGGGTGCAACGGGGATTTCTTCTGAAAGACCCTGTTGTAGATGTTCAGCAAGGTTCTCCTCTAAAACGCCTTGTTTTTGTATGGCAGTACTGCTCCAAGATCTGGAAATAAAGTAACTTCTAGTGTCTAAGAACCAGTAGGCAACACAGCAGGTGTTTGTGATAGCTCAAACTTGACACGAGTTTGATTTTTGATTTTTTGTTCTTTTTAAGGCCCGTTACGGTACGGTAGTTGGTACATGGCTTTTATTGGTGAAATCTTGCACGTGTTCAATAAGGTGTTCCTTTTGTTGAGGAATATCGTATAACGTTCGGCTGTCGCCATATTCTAGGGCACGGACCTCGGCTTCTGGACTGCTACCTCTCTTTTTGCTGCGAAATTGTTAATAGCAACCTTAAATTCGGATTTATATTACACCGCACATTTCCTTTTAATTTTTGATTTCTTAAAACAGCCCCCTGTTCTTTTTGAGCTTGCTTATGAGCTCCTCCTTTTTAATTCCAGCTTTCGGGTGAGTGGCATTATCAATATGACGTGTGGCCTAAGTTTCTTGTTCTGCCTCGGCTTTTCATTGGTCATATTTTTAGGTCACCTGGCCCGAAGAGCCAAGTGAGCTTTTCTCATCATTTTCATCCGTCGTCCGTCGTCGTCGTCGTCCGGCGTCGTCTGTTAACTTTTACAAAAATCGAACATAGGGGTAAAATGTAGATTTGGCTTATAACTCTGAAACCAAAGCATTTAGAGCAAATCTGACACGAAGTAAAATTGTTCATCAGGTCAAGATCTATGTGCCCTGAAATTTTCAGATGAATCGGACAACCCGTTGTTGGGTTTCTGCCCATGAATTGGTATTTTAAGGAAATTTTGCCGTTTTTGGTTATTATCTTGAATACTATTATAGATAGAGAAACTGTAAACAGCAATAATGTTCAGAAAAGTAAGATCTACAAATAAGTTAACATGATAAAAATGGTCAGTTGACCCCTTAAGGCAGTTATTGCCCTTTATAGTCATTTTTTACCAAAAATTTTCTCCTCTGAAACTACTGGGCCAGATTTTACCAAACTTAGCCACAATCATCATTGGAGTATCTAGTTTAAAAAATGTTTCCGGTGACCCGGCCAACCACCCAAGATGGCCGCCATGGCTAAAAATAGAACATAGGGGTAAATTGTAGATTTTGGCTTATAACTCTGAAACCAACGCATTTAGAGCAAATCTGTTAAAAGTTAAATTATTTATCTAGTCAATATTTATCTGCTCTGAAATTTTCAGATGAATTGGACAATGGGTTGTTGGGTTGCTGCCCCACAATTTGTAATTTTTTAAGAAATTTTGCTGTTATTGGTTATTATCTTGAATATTAGTATAGATAAAGATAAACTGTCAACAGCAATAATGTTCAGCAAAGTAAGATCTACAAATAAGTCAACATGACCTAAATGGTCAGTTGACCCCCTCAAAGAGAAGTGGCCCTTTATAATACATTTTTAACAATTTTAATTAATTTTATAAATTTTTGTAAATTTTTACAAACTATTTTCCTCTGTGTAACTAAAGGGCCAAGTTTATTAAAGATAGAGAAAATTGTAAGTAACAAGAATGTTCAGTAAAGTAAGATCTACAAACACATCACCATCATCAAAACACATTATTTTGTCATGAATCCATCTGTGTCCTTTGTTTAATACATGTATGCACATAGACCAAGGTGAGCGACACAGGCTCTTAAGAGCCTCTAGTTAAATCAACTGTTTACATAACTTTTAAATTTTTGAAATACTAAGAGTTTTCTACCTGAGGAATAGATTACCTTACCTGTATTTGGTAAAACTTTTACGAATTTTGGTGCTCAGTGGTCTTCAATTTCGTACTTTATTTGGCCTTTTTTCTTTTTAGAATTCGAGCGTCACTGATGAGTCTTTTGTAGACGAACCGTTGTCTGGCGTAGATTCAACATTTAATTCCGATATCTATGATGAGTTTATTGTTCAATTATAATAAATATATTTCAGGTTGGGGACTATGTTTTACCGTAGAAAGTCTCAGAAGCGTCTTTATTATATGATTGGTTGCGTAAGAAATAATTCATTGGGTTTGAATTTCTACTGATTTTACCACGGATTGGCCCTTTATGCTAAATATTTTACCACGAGAGACAGTGATTTTGGTCGAAGAGCTCTAGCTTTATAGGTGAAGGCAAATATTTGCCGTTCCCATAAACAAACGCGCTTTTATATCGACGGAAAAGAACAGAGCAAACTAAAATAGTGACTACTTACCTTAACGTGTTTGGATAGGTTTAGATGAATGTGAATGATAATTGCACCTATATGTCTTATACGAATAAAAATGGCTTATAACACATTTTAACATCGTTCGTTTGCGTTTCCTTTTTGCGATTGTTTTCGGTTTCTCAAGAGTGTAATTTCCCGAAAATGCTTATATTCTTACGTCATCGTTCTTTGACGTCGGTAGCTCAATCATAAAAAAACAATATGACGTGGACGTTCAATCGGAGCAGCCAACACATTATATTCAAATTTACCACGGATCAAAAAGAGGGACGAAAGATACCAGAGGGAGAGTCAAACTTATAGATAGAAAATAAACTGACAACGCCATTGCTAAAAATAATAAGAAAAACAAACAATAATAGTACAGAAGACACAACATAGAAC
Source organism: Mytilus galloprovincialis (assembly GCF_965363235.1). Taxonomy (NCBI): domain Eukaryota; kingdom Metazoa; phylum Mollusca; class Bivalvia; order Mytilida; family Mytilidae; genus Mytilus; species Mytilus galloprovincialis. The sequence continues at coordinate 45,383,120 of NC_134844.1, forward strand.
ACAAAAGACAAAATCAATGTGAACTCAAAACCTTTGAACAACGTAATGTTAGAATGTCGTTAAACCTTCAGTGGAAAATATTTCATACGTGTTCAGGACGAGATAATTTATTATTTTATTTAAAAGACAAAACGATCATTACATTTCATCAAAGTCCAAAATTGATATGATTTGAGTAATAATAAAAAGCAATTATACTATTTCAATCATATTTTTTTTTATAGCAAATACAATAGATTTAGATGATAACCAGAATCATTGGCTGATTGTTGGAATATGTCTTCATATCGTTGTTTCTCGTGCACTGAGGAAATATATTGTTCCAATTTTGTCAGTACTATATAATGATTTAACTTGCTATCAGATGATAGATACGCAAACATATCCAACACATTTAAAACGATATGGACCGACAAACACCCCCCTGAATTACGAAGCTGTCAAAAACAACAAAACAACGTATGGTAATCAAATAGCAAAGTACGACTACAAAATCAAGAATGTTGTAGATTTATCAAAGTTATTTCTACAGACACACATGGTACACTGTACAGGTTTTGATGACACATGCGATTCCTCTGCTTTGTTGGGATTGATCATCAACATTGACAAGTTCGCTCCAGTTGTTAAGTCAGATGCTGAAGATACGTACATAAACTGTGTAAACTGATATCTTACCTTGTTTTGGCCCCCTTTTTGTAAAAACAATGATCTTAGATTTAAGTTACTTCGTGTAACTTATAGCCGAGAGAAACTACATTTACAAAGTGCTTTTGAACAATGGACCAGATGCTTAAAAAACTATAAGAAATATTGAAACTATATAATTCGTAATGATGAGAAATAATCTTAAAAGTAAACAAAAAAGCAAATGATTGAAATGCTGTAATATCGGTGACAAAAATAACATAACATAAAACATTTAGTGTGTACGACAAGTTTAACATTTTGTTTTTGTTTCATTATTATCTGATGAAGATGTCTGAACAATAGTCAATACATTTCCAATGAACAAAGAAAAAAGAACCTATTTTATTTCACATTTACAATTTGTTTAAGAAAGTCATTGTCACATGATAACCAAACACAAAAAAGTACATTCGTTCATTTTGGTTATAGATAACAAGAAAAATGCAGTGACCAATTATGATCAATGTAACACAATTACACGCCCTTAATTCTCAACAACTTCACTGTCTTTCTCTTTGAATACAAAAAAAAAACATGTAATTTATATTTTCTTTCACGCCAGGTACGCAAAAAAATAAGGAATCCATGGACTCATTGTAATTTCACTGAGTGGGATGCTGTAAAGTATTCCGATTCATTCCAGCTAATGGAGAGGCTAGTTAAGGACCTCTGCCTGATTCCCATCGAAGAACATCAAACAATTCGGGAAATAAAAAAAAATGGAAATAAATGGTAATAAATTGATAATTGCAAGTTTTTGATTGAACATGAATTTTAGTTTGCAAGAATATCAATAATGTGGTCATTTGTATAAATTTATGCTTACAAAACTTTGAATTTTTTCGAAAAACTAAGGATTTTCTTATCCCAGGCATAGATTACCATAGCATTATTTGGCACACCTTTTTTGGAATTTTGGATCATAATGCTGTTCAACTTTGTACTTGTTTGGCTTTATAAATATTTTGATATGAGCGTCACTGATGAGTCTTATGTAGACGAAGCGCACCTGGCGTACTAAATTATAATCCTGGTACTTTTGATAACCTTTAGGAACAGATAAAACGTGTAAAAAGGTTTATGAATTCTTCTCATTATTGTTTTATTTCACCTCCAAGCTTGTATTTTTAGGTCGAGATTTTTTGAGTGGTACAACTGTTGGTCTAGAATTAGTCAATGATATTTTTCAACAAACACATGCTTTAGCTAAAAATACAAAACTGGTGGCAATTGGAACAGATCATAATTCTATGAGAATTGAACATACACTAGAGAATGTTGATAAAATTCCTTTTTGAAATAATCTGCACTAATCCCCCTATCATTCATGTTGATGTTAGTTAATATGCCTTGACTGTCAAATATAAGAAGTTAAAATCAATGCCATGTTACTTTAAGGATATACATTGACAGTATATATGACGATTTTATAAAATGAAGCATCTATTACACGTGTATTTAACATGAATTTGCAACAAGCAACACATGCACAATAACGAATATGCAGTTTTTATTATAGCAATGTTGTATTAAATTTGAAGAATACACGTTTCTGTTTTGATGAACCCAAATTATTATTTAGGTATGGTATCTTTTTTCCAATATGAAAGTAAGGACATATGGTGTGATTGCCAACGGGACGACATAAATATCAAAGATCAAATACATATGTCTTAAACTTTAACTCACTCCCTACACGGCCTCCAATGATTTTGCATTAAAGTTTATGATTTTATTTATTATCCAGAATTTTGATCAATCTATCGTTGGAAACTTAAAGGGTATCTTTTTATGATAACATATAAACACCTTTAATTTTGCCATAAGTGTAGTAAAACCAAGAAAATAATCTATTTGGTAGTAGAATCTCGAAGAAATCAAAGTTTAATTAACATTTAAAAGAAAAATCACAAAAATACCGAACTCCGAGGAAATTCAAAACGGAAAGCACATCAAACGAATGAATAATAAGTGTCATATTCCTAACTTGGAACAGGGATTTTATGATGTAGAGAATTGTGAATTAAACGTGGTTCGATAGCTAGCCAAACCTGTCATTTGTATGGCAGTCGCAAAAAATTCCATTAGATTGACAACGATGTGAGAACAAAAAAACAATCATAAATAATAGGTAAAAATGTCAAAATAGGGGTACAACAGTCAACATTATGTTAATATATAATTGTGCTTTATAAGTGCGTTAGTCCTTCAACATGAGACTGTGCATCGTCGAAGTGATCTGATCCATATGACTATGTATGTATATTGTTCCAAACATCCTTTAAAACCAAGAGGTTATACACTTTAAGATAAAAAGATATTTTTTCATTGAAAAAAAAATTGAAAATTTGATCATTATACAGGTCAAACAAGATGTTAAAAACGGTGAACATGAATTTGACAGCTAGTGTCCCTTTTAAAGTAGGCAACCTCTTACCAAACAAAGCAGTTAATAGCAATGTTTACTTCAGCTACATGTAACACATTAATTTCCTAAATAGAAAGTGAGGTATAAATGCATTTGAACAACTTTCATTTCTTATTTAATTGGCATGCACATTTCAATGTGCAACATAATAATTTCTTTTAAGGTATTCAGAAAAACAGAGTGCTCTTTTAGTAGATCATCTGTGAAGCATTAATTGAACATTAATTTTACATATTAAAGATGGTACATGTCCATTCAGAATATACATGATTAAAAGGGTGATTTTATTACAAAATATTCATACAATTGCGATAAGTAAAAAATGTTATTAATTCCAGTTTTTACACTCAACGTCTCCTCAGCGGTTGCAAAGTAATTTTTCTAAATCAATCATGTTTTGTATCAGGATAACACCGTCACAACAATATTGTTAATAGTCTTAGGTGTTAAAAGACAATGTCAGTTACACTGTTCAAACAAATTATTACACATTCGTGACTTTTGTCACGCCCTCATGAATGGGCAAACATTCTATCAAATACCTTCAGAAAACTACCATTAAAATTATTTTACACTCTAGTAACTTAGCGAAAACAACAAAATACAATTTATTTTGCGTTGCCATGGCAGACAGATTCATACCATAAATAATTCCCATATACTGAAATGCCATGAAATCGACGACAGAAAGACATTTGAAGCACTAACGTTTGTACTTGTCTGGCTTTCTAACTATTTTGATCTGAGCGTCACTGATGAGTGTTATGTAGACGAAACACGCGTCTGGCTTATTAAATGATAATCCTATTACCTTTGATAACTATTAGCTAATGTCTAAAACACAAAATCAGAGAGTTCAAAACAGAACTCAAAACGTGCCCAAAAGAATTGACAAACCTGTCCGACTATTAGGGCGTAAAGGTGGGAAGGGTATATGCACGGTAGAATGCGAAATAAAATTGGCATTTCATGATGAACGAACAATTAAATATTTCTTGCACGTTGATCGTATTACCGATTTCAAGAAACACAGTGAATAACGAATCCTTTTTCACGGCTGCACGTGAAATAAAAATTCCAAAACACGTTTCACGAAAAAATAACCCTGTACCACCCTCGACTATCATTTAGGCGTTTGTTGCAATTAGTTATTATCGTCGTCGGTGACACATCTATTGATAAGGAAAAAACCAGGGTTTGAGTGCTTACCATAATTATGATAAAAACTGTAAAAAACGACATCAATAGTTAAATTTTTGAACTGGAATTAGGAAATGAATAAAATTTATGTTTTATATACATTTATTTTACAAAAAAATTGAAAATGGAAACAAAAAGAATATTCTTGTGTTGCGCTTTTTCTGTCCGTCAGTATATATGAATGAAGTGTAACATTTTCAATAATACATTTGTAATACTTGTATTAAGCAAATGGTGCTCAATGTCTGCGTCAATTTAACAGCCCCATAGTAAGTGTTCTATAGTTTTGTTTTTCCTTACGAAATGTACATAATTACAATGTACAATGTAAAAAGTAAAGGATTGGTATTTAAAATATGGGGTATAATAAGGTATTGCAACCAATAGTACTTAGTGCATTCTCAAACTAAGTAACCCAATTATTTATTTTATTTGTTCCTTCAACTTTTTGGCATCATTTGAAACAAATCGGAAACAACGTTTTTCGTAAATTAGGTCAACACTATACCATTTGTGTATACGTTGGTAAAGAAAAGAATCGAAACATCAAAAAGTGTCTATGAATGTTTCAACAGGGCTCAAAATTTTCAATGGACTTCTTAAAAAAATAATAACCCTTTGAGCATGACTTGTCCTTATATTTTATTATTTTTAATGATGCAAAGTAATCAACTTTACTGTACATATATTAAGGTGAACGACAGAGGGTCTTACTGCCTCTAGATTAATCTTTCATTGTGAGAGTAACATAATTTAGAACACATTTTATAGTTATTAATGTTCATTTACAGAAGTTGATGGCTAAAGAAGAAAAACATAATACACTACTCGGTAAGTTATATTACTAAGATTAAATGTATTCTTTGCAATATAGGATATGAGTAAGCAATACAACTTTGATTATACCCCTCTTTAAAACAAAATTTGAGGTATACGGTTTTACCTCTGTCTGTCCGTCCATCCATCCGTCCGTGCGTCCATCCGGCAGTCACTCCGTCAGCCCGTAAGTCCTTCCCATGGATATTTTTCGTTGCATCTTTCTCAGGAACTACATTTCAAGGATTTCTGAAATTTGGTTTCAGGTTTTATATAAGTCAGTTATACTGTTTGGTGCGTTTTCAAATCCATCGCTCTACAACTTCCTGTTTACTGTAACCATAATAAGTTAAAAAAATCAATAAGCGTATATTGTCAATTAGACGGAAGCGGTATTTTCTTGTAACGACAAAATGTATTTAATAATTAGATAACGAATTGGAAAAAGTTAAATATCAAAAATACCGTAATCCGAGGAATATTCTAAACGGAATTCCCTAAGCAAATTGCAAAACCAAAAGCTCAAACACATCAAACATTGTCAAACGAATGGAAAACTGTCATATTCCTGACTTGGTACAGGCATCCTTTCTTGTTTAAAATTGTGGATTAAACCTCTCACTAATATGACAGTCGCAAAAAACGTCGCGTGAACAAAACAAACAGACATAATAGATGAAAAATGGCAAAAATAGGAGCATTGCAGTCAACATTTTGTTATTATCTTAATCAATATAAAAACAAACAAATATGTGAACAAAGAAAAATGAAAAATAAAGATTGAAGATAAAGCAAGTTAGCAAAAACGAAAGACAAAAATATAAATTTACCATAGCACATTTACACAATGACGGTATATTTAAGTACCGAACCACGTCGAATGGATATTACCAAAAAATAGATTAAATAGAATCTATACTTCAAGACCATCGTGTATTATTTGTGAAGTTGATACTGAATATGTATCAACAAGGTCTTCCGATGAACCTTTTAGATAAAAGGACGAGACACCCTTTGTCATTCCAATAGTTCATCAACTTTCTGCTCAGACATTGGTGACAAAGTATGAGAAGGAGCTGCTATATTTTGTAACAACTATGCGTGCATGACAATATATCAAAACCTGCCCTTAGAAGAGCTCCTATCAACTTAAAATTTAACTGATGGGTCTTTAGTAGACATAAAGCGTGTCTTGCTTACTCACATTTTAGCCTGGTGTCTATGATATGTTTCATCCTTGACCGAATCGCACAAGACACTAAAACTAGTTCAACATAGCTCTATATTGTACACACTGAAACCTCGATTTAGTCGTCGAATAAATCTTACTACACACAGTTATACACCAATAAATTCGATAGAATGAATGATGATCGGGATAAATGTTACAAAGCATAGGAATGTTTCCAGTTGACAGAACAACGTTTAGCAGAAATCCCAATGTAAACTTTGTAGCTTTATCATAATATATATTTTTTTTGGCATTTAAAGGAAATTTTCGTTATGATTTGTAGCAACTTTACAAGCTCCAATAGCAGTGTATAAATGATGCATCTTGTATTATGAAACGACCCAATTTGTTGATACAATCGTTTTGTTTTCAAAAAGAGCTGCACTTGAGACGTTGATACACATTTAGAAGAAATTATAACATGTATAAATGGTTTAAATTTATGGAACAAAATGATATGAAAAACGCGTGAATTAACAACATCACATTTATTTTGAAAATATCAAACAATCCTCTTTGCTATTTGTAGATTCACAGAAAGACGACATCGAGTTTTGGAAAGAACAGGAAGAAAAGTTCGTTGATACACAAGTGGTAAACGTCTTTTCAAAACTTCTCGAATCAGAACAAAGCGTCTTAATGGTAGGAGAACCTGGGATCGGTAAGAGCATGTTGTTGCATAATGTTGCCTTGAAACTACAGAAGACAATTGATTATAATATAATTCCATGTACCGGTATCCATGATATACTGCAACACCATGAAAAAGACAAAAGACAAATGTTCGTTCTGGATGATATTTGTGGAACATTAACAGTCAGTATGTCTGCTATTGAACAGTGGATTAATAATGAGGACAAGCTTAAACGAATTCTAAAAAAGGGTTGTACAAAAATAGCAGCAGCTTGTCGATTAGATATTTACAAAGATGCAAAATTTCAAGAATCATTTACAATTTTTGAATCAAATATCTTCAATTTGTCTGTATTATATTCACGGGAGGACAAATTAACGATATGTAAAAACTACCTTTCTGATACTAATATTCAGCTGTTGAAAAGTACAAATGTAGAGTTTACACCTCTGATGTGCTATCTTTATCATGTTTATTCAAAAAACAAAAAATTTAATCTAACTGAATTTTTACACTGTCCCTTCGAAAAATACACAGAGGAATGGAACAAGTTAAAAGGACTTGATTCTTACAAATATTGCTCTTTATTTTTATTAGTTATTTATAATGGCATTATAAAGGAGTCATTATTTGAAATGTTTAATGAAAATAATACTAAAAGCAAATCGGTTTTGAAATATATTTTTGAAACCTGCGGAATTGATCGCGGTACTTCTAGAGGAAGAATCAAAACAGTTTTAGACAGTATGATTGGAACATACGTAATGAAATCAAGAAGCGAATATAAAGTGATACATGATCAAATGTTTGATTTCATGTGTTGTTATTTCGGTAACAAAGATACAATGGTCAGATGTTTCATACGTTTTTCAGACATACGAGTTTTCAATGAACGAACACAACTACAATCTGTAAATGAACAATATGGAAAATTTACTATAATGATATCAAAGGAGCATGAAAAGGAATATTTTGAGAGAATAACAAAAGATGTAAAACTTGGAAAGATGAATCAATGTTTCTATAATACACAAATGAAGTATGAAGTATATAGAACGTTATTCCTCAAAATATTAGAGTCAATAGATGAGAAAATACTTATTGCACAACTGTATCAGAGAAAAAAACCGTCATTAAACCTGACATATGGATATGATTCTATTGAGACAAGTAAATATCAAGATTATTCAGATGATGACGATGAAAAGTATTTGATAGAAGGACCTTTTATTATATCATGTTTACAGGGATATCATGACATATTTCAATACTTTCTTTCGAAAAAAGTTGATATTGAGAATTGTTATTTGATACATACACCTCTGACAGCTGCATGTAAAGGAGGAAATGAACAGATAGTACAGATACTTGTAAAGAGAGGATGTGATGTACACCAGGTTGATGGAATGAGGCAGACACCTCTAACAACTGCTTGCGGTGCAGATAATGTGAAGATAGTACAGTTACTTATAGACAAAGGAAGTGATGTTAACCAATTTGATTGTGAGGGGGAAACACCTCTAGCAGCTGCTTGTAAAAGAGGAAATGAGACGATAGTACAGTTACTTATAGAGAAAGGAAGTAAAGTAAACGAGGTTGATGGTACACGTCTTACACTTCTGACAGCTGCTTGTGAAGGAGGCAATGAACACATAGTAGAGATACTTTTAAAGAAAGGATGTGATGTAGATCAGGTTGATGGAATGAGGCAGACACCTCTGATAACTGCTTGTAAAAGAAGAAATGAGACAATAGTACAGTTACTTATAGAGAAAGGAAGTAAAGTAAACCAGGTTGGTGGTACACGTCTTACACCTCTGACAGCTGCTTGTGATAAACAGAATGAACAGATAGTACAGCTACTTACAGAAAAAGGATGTGACGTTAATCAGGTTGATTATATAGAGCAGGTCCCTCTGCTTACTGCTTGCAATGAAAGAAATGAGCAATTAGTACAATTACTTATAGACAAAGGAAGTGAGATAAACCTAGCAAATGGTATGGGACAGACACCTCTGACAACCGCTTGTAGTACAGGGAACGTTAGGTTAGTGCAATTTCTAATAAAGAAAGGAAGTAATATTGAGCAGGTTGATGGTATTGGGCAGACACCTCTGACAATTGCTTGTAAGGATGGAAACCAGGAACTAGTAGAGCTACTTATAGACGAAAAATGTGAGATCAACCGTGTTGATGGTCTGGGACAGACACCTTTAATAGCTGCGTGTAGAAAAGGAAATAAAAATATAGTACAACTACTTATAAACAAAGGAAGTGATGAAAATCAGGTTGATCGCATTGGACAAACACCTCTTACAATTGCTTGTAATGAAGGAAATGAGAAGATAGTACAGCTTCTTTTAGACAAAGGAAGTGATGTTAACCAGATAGTTCGTAAGTTGAAGACTCCTCTCTCAGCCGCTTGTAATATAGGCAAAGTAAGTGACGTTAACCAGGTTGATGGTATGTGGCTGACACCCCTAACCGCTGCATGAAAGGCAGGAAATGAAAAGATAGTACAGTTACTTATAGAAAAAGGAAGTAATGTAAACCAGGCTGATGGACAGACGCAGACACCTTTGACAATTGCTTGTGAGGGAGGAAATGAGAAGATAGTACAGTTATTATTAGAAAACGGAAGTGATGCTAACCAGGTGGGTAGTACGGGACTGACACCTCTTAGTACTGCTTGTTGTAGAGCAAGCGAGAAAATAGTACAGTTACTTGTAGACAAAGTGAATCATAAAAACCAAAGGAAGTGATGTTAACCAGATGTACGGCACAGGAGAGACACCTCTGACATGTGCTTGTCAGGGAGAAAATGAGAACATAGTACAAATACTTATAGACAAAGGTAGTGATGTAAACAAGGTTGGTGATATGGGGCTGACACCTTTGACAGCGGCTTGTAAAAGTGGAAATGTGAAGATAGTACAGTTACTTATAGACAACGGGAGTAATGTTAACAAGGTTGATAGTTTGGGAAAAACACCTCTGACAACGTCTTGTAGTAAAAAAAGTGATAGAACAGTTCTTGACAAAGAACGTTACTTGAACCTGGTTAATGGTATTAGCCTGGCAGCTTTGGGGGTTGTGTTGGGGTTAACACAGATAATCATACAAACAGCATGTGAAAAACAAATTTATGACATTAAACAGACATCACTGACAGCTTTTAATAAAAGAAATCAAAAGATAGTAGAAATACTTATAGAAAAAGGAGGTGATATTAATCAGATTGATCGTACTGGACTGACACCTTTAACAGCGGCTTGTATGGGAGGAAATGCAAAGATAGTAGAGTTACTTATAGACAGCGGAAGTGATGTTAACCAGGTTGATCGTATGGGGCAGACACCTCTTACAGTCGCTTGTAGTGCAGACAATGGAAAGATAGTACAGTTACTTATAGAGAAAGGAAGTGTCGTTAACCAGGAAGACGATATGGAGAAGACACCTCTGACAGCCGCTTGTAGTGAAGACAGTGAGAAAAAAGTACAGTTACTTAGAGAGAAAGGAAGTGACGTTAACCAGGAAGACGATATGGAGAAGACAACTCTGACAGCCGCTTGTAATGAAGACAATGAGAAGATAGTACAGTTACCGAAAGACAACGGCAGTTATATCAACTATGTTGGTGGTAAAGTAGAGACACCTCTGTTAGCTGCATGTAAAGTTGAAAATGAAAAGATAGTACAATAACCGTTTGACAAAACTTGTGATATTAATAAGTCTCATGGTAATGGAGATACATCTCTGTCTATTTCTCGTATGGTAGAAGATGAGACGATTATAAAATTACTCATATGCAAAAGAAGTACTGATAATCAGGTGGTTTACGACACGCATTATTTTTAAGGACCATTTTTAAGGGATAGTTAACCTGGCTAATGATAGCATCAACCGTAACAATTGTTTATAAAGTAATATTTAAGAGGACACCACAGTTACACAGCATATAAAGGATTTGGTAAATTATTACAAAGAATTATAAATAAGAACAGAAATTACCATGGGTGACTACAATATAGAGATGGAAAAGTCCTATGGTATCATGTGTTAAATATAATAAAGGAAGTGTTTCTATTGCTACCCTCAAGCGGTTTGTTTAAAGACGAACAAATGAACGAACACACGAACGGATGAATGGACGGACGAACGGCCGCATAGACCAGAAAACATGCCCATAAGAGGAAAAAACCTCGGGAATTAAATACTTAAAAAGCATATTCATTCAAATAATTCTATATTTTGGTACCGTCTTACTTGTTTTATATTTCATAACTCGTGTTTATAATTCACAACTCGTTTGCTATATGCCCTTGTCTGTAAATGAACGTAACCTTTGTATTATTGGTAAATGATACCGTCAGGAATTTTGGTATCTCAAATGACTTAAAACCTTAACCAAACTCTTCTGTAGATATACATATTTGGTTTTGACGGAGATGTTATTTACCGTGTCCGGGAATTAAAAAACGATCCTGGTAAACATATCAATCCTTTAAATAAACTTATGCTAACAGATAACACATCAACACTGTAATTATATCCTTGAATATTGTTTTAAAATTGTTGTTATTTATATTGATTTTGTTAACAGTAAATTAAAAACAAACTAAATATTATTGTTATATACATATGCATTTTCATGGATATACAATTTGTCGATATAAAAAAGAAGATGTGGTATGATTGCCAATGAGACAACTGTCCACAAGAGACCAAAATGACACAGACATCAACAACTATAGGTCATCGTACGGCCTTCAACAATGAGCAAATCCCATACATCATAGTCAGCTATAAAAGGCCCCGTTATGACAATGTAAAACAATTCAAAAGAAAAAAAACTAACGGCTTTATATATATACAAAATGAACGAAAAACAAATATGTAACACATAAACAAACGTCAACCACTGAATTACGGTTACTTAATGTTGTCAACAAGTATACAATGTATACTTAGATCAAACTTATTTGTTCAAGGTGGTGTAATACTTGGTTGTATTTCACATTTTTGTCAATTTTCATGTCTATAATATGTTGTTTTAAATTATTTGAAATTGATAACAATAACTTTCAGTCTTCTTTTTGTTTCCTATAAAAATACATATTCTTTATACTGATTAGATAACAATATGTTTTTGGTGATTTTGGTCCATTTTTCAGTGCTCTTTGTTTTGAATGTCCCCCTAATAACTTCTTGTAACCAGTTTTGACTACCCTGAACAGAAATGTCGTTACCCCTGAGTCGGTATTCAGTAGTTTTGCACTAGTTTTTATATTGTTGCTTTAGAAAAGTATGATTAACGAAATCATAACTTTTGTAAATTTGAGGGTATTCTCAAAAGTGTAAACTTTGTTAGATAACATTTGACGTGTCTTAATTTTTACTATAGTGTGTGATAACATTTTGTGAGGGAGTTCGATGTTTGCTATACCACTGTTCATTTTAACGCACTTTATGACGATACCACTTGATCAATATGAATGAAATTTATTGCAGTGTTTTAAGAAATAATTTTACTTTAAAATCACGTACCATTTGTGAACTAGTAAATGTTTTACAAGGACGAATTTTCTGTAGAAAGTCAATAATTGTGTGAACTTTTGAAGCTTAAACTTTTTATAGCTTTAAATACGCCAATGAAAGGTCCGAAAACTATACCAATACAGAACGATATATTTTTGAAATTGTAGCAAAACTTTTGGTCGACAAATTTTAATTCGTTATTGCATAAATATCAACTTGAAATATTTGTCATTTTCTCCCTACCCAGTTTACCCCTGTTACTTATTATAATGTGGACTGGACATTGTTATTTAATCTTATGCAATTTGATTGGATTAAGTTCTTTTTGATTACCTTCAAACTGTTCATGCTTTTCGTACGAGTATATTGATTAAATCGGACCGTGCGTGAATGTGTACAGTAAATTAAATGACCTGCATACTGGACACTGGACCAGTCCATATTACGTTTTATCAATGAAATTTAAGGTATGAAAGGTTACAATTGCCACTGTTTTATATTTTCACATAATTTTCCGAATTCACATTAGATGAAATAATTATGAAAGCCTATTGCGGAGAATAAAGGGAAATTTAACTCTTTTTACGTTCTATTCCATTAAAAACGCCATTTTTCGAAGATAAATGCAGAAAAACATTTTACGCACGCCTACGCCAGGTAAAATTGTTGCTTATCCTAACAAAAAAATACATTTTTCAGTTTAATTCGAATATTATAATAATAATAAATTCCAAATTCATGTAGTCATTAGATAAAGTTCATATATATGTACGATCTGCCTATTTTTGGACATCAAAAGACAATACGATCGTTTTAAGGTCAATTTCGTCTACCTCACACAATCTTGTTAGGCACTATAGTTACATCAGATTAATTAATATCTATAGTAATTTCTATTCAAATATCACAGGGATAATTTTGTCATGATTTACTTTTACATGTTTTAATTCCTTCTTAAATGTATTCTAAATAAACTGAAATTATTACGAATACAAAAACTTCCTTAAATCCAATATGTATTTCGGATGATAATACTTACATAAGGAATGTTTATTATATAGGTAGGAGAAAAAGGAAGAGCATTTTTTTTAGAGCAGTTTTTTTTTATTATATTTAATTGTTCCGTTTTACAGAGGTTTTAGTTGTGTTGTATAAGATGTACTTATGTGTTTAATTCATTAATATTTTAAAGTAGTGCTAATTGATTTCAATGTTTTCTATATATTCAGAAAAATAACCATGATGAATGAAATGTTCAATTATGTATGTTATGTTGAATGAGTAGATATTATCTTATAGTTCTGTTTTTCTACATGTAAATTGCAATTAGTTGGTACATATACTAGTGGTTTGATGGTCAAATAGTGTCACCATAAATAATTACAGAATGTATCTGCTTTTGGATAACCAAATATGTAAATAAATAATTTTGATAATGTCTACAGATATCAAAACGTTTCCATTAATATTGTGTTCTAACAATAAACAAGACAACACGCGTAGAAATATGGAGCTACTACAAGCAATAAAGACTTGGCACATTTGGCCACCTGAATTAGTGTGACTCTTGATGAAAAAAAAAAAAACCACCGTGTTTTTCTTTTTTAGCCCACTGGTGCCTGAAGGGACCCATGTGAACTTATACCATCACGTGTCGTCCGTCATCGTCGATCGTCTATTGTCGTCGTCGTCTGTCATCATAAACTGTTTAAAAAATCTTCTCCTCCGATACTACTGGGCCAAATACCTACAAACTTTAACTTAATGTTCCTTAGGGTATCTTGTTTATAAATTTTATCCGAAGTTTTGATCCATCGACAACCGTGGCTAAGAATAGAACATAGGGATCAAATGCAGTTTTTGGCTTACATCTCAAAAACTAAAGCTTTTAGAGCAAATCTAACATTTGGAAAATTGTTCAATTGGTCAAGATCTATCGGCTCTGAAATTATAAGACGAATCGAACAACCCATTGTTGGGTTACTGCCACCGAATTTGTAGTTTAAACAAAATTTTGCAGATTTTTGTTATTATTTTGAATATCGTTATAGATAAATAAAAACAGTAAGCATCAATAATGTTCAGCAAAGTAAGATCTACAAAAAAAATTGTTATTTGACCCCTTAAGGAGTTATTGCCCTTTAAAGACAATTTTACACAATTTGTTCATCAAGTTTGCTTACATTTAAAATTCTTCTCCTCCAAAATATAGTTGAGCGATTCAAGCTCCTGAGAGCCTCTTGTTTATGTACATGAATAAATTGATATAATGCATTAACACCCTTGTTATGATGATTTCCTCGTGATAGGTAATTTGTACATTTTTATTTGTTCTTACTTGCTTATACTCTATAAATCACGGACATGACTTGATACCTAAACATTAGACGATGATTGCATGTATCAGTGCAGCAACGTCTCTTGTTCATGTTCATCTTCGTTCTTATTCATATCACCGAACCAATATCACAACGTTTTGTACGACTTTTGCTAGTTATTTCATTTGTTTTATGATACCCACTCCATCATTCGCACTGATAATCTTGCTGATAAAGTCGGTATCAAAAAATATTTTGATTCGAGCGTCACTGATGAGTCTTTTGTAGACGAAACTTGTATCTGGCGAAAATATAACATTGCTAGACTGGTATGTATGATGAGTTTATTTATAATCAAAACCAAAATATTCCTTTATTGTATATATAAGCAAGATAAACAAAACTATGTACAAGTACAGAATAAGTGTTTTCTAAAATAAGTGAATACATTATTTCTTTTGTTAATATGACTAATGAAGCAATATTTGATTTTTTGTATACGTGTGGTTTTAATGATATAATTAGAATGTCGGAAAAGTTTATAAGTGAGATATACAATTTTAAAAAGATATAGGAAGATCTAATATGAGTGCCAATGAGACAACTCTCCATGGAAATCACAATTTATAAATTGTAGGTCAAGGTACGGTCTAATACACGGAGCATTGGCTCACGTCGAACACCAAGCTAGAAAGGGTCTTAAACAAATTCTATTGTAAAACCATTAAAACGGGAAAACCAACGATTTAATCTATATAAAAAACGAGAAACGAGAAACCCTCATGAATCACATCAACAAACGACAACTACTGAACATCAGAATCCTGACTTGGGACAGGTTCAAACAATTGCAGTGGAATTAAACGTTTAACGGTATCAAAGATTCGCCCTTAACCGATACAATAGTGTAACATGATATATTGAATAACAGATACCCATAGTACCAATTCTTCAGCTGCGATCATATATTATATATGTATATTAAACAAATTGTATAATGAAAATATGTGTTTAGTTATTTTATTTCTGGTAAAAGTTCGTCAGAGTGGATGATAAGTTAATTGAAATTGAAAACAATATATTGAAGGTGCTATTTCTCCTGACACATCCTTTTAGACTCACATTCTTATACAAATCATGTTTTCTTGACTGATCATTGATAGAATATAGCTCGTAAAAATGGAATTAACATTTGACTGTTAAAAAAGAGGGTCGAAAGATACCAGAGGGACATTCAAACTCATAGATCGACAATAAACTGAAAATGCCACGACTAAAAAAGAAAAAGACAATCAGGCAAATAAAGTACATGAGACACAACATAGAAAACTAAAGAATAAGCAACACGAACCCTACAAAAAAAACAGAAGGTGATCTCAAGTGCTCGAGGCAGGATGAGCGGATTCTGCTCCGCATCTGTGTTGAACTTAACCATATCTATTGGTACTTGATGTAATCAAACAAACATACTTGCCAATTTCGAAAAGGAAACATTCCGGAAAAGAAAACATTCCAGAAAAAAAAACATTCCTGAGTTATAATTCTATACTACAATTTACTCAGAAAATATTTACCCTTATGTAGCTTGTTTTTGTTTTAAGTATTCATAATCACATCTTGGTAAGTAAACTAAAAGTATTTTACTTTGCTATTCATTACCAAACAGTGGAACATGATTATATGTATATCTGGTATTATCAATGACATCGAAATATGCTGTTTAAATGAGAGCGAGTTTACACAATGATGCTATTATGCATGTGCGAAATCTACGTCTATACATTGAACATGTAGAATTACACTTACGCTTACGATCACAGTTGACGAAAAACAAAGGGTCATCTCAAATTAGAAATAAAGCAACAACAAAAATAATGATACCTAGTAAAGCCAAATATTTTTGTTTTGTTTTTTGTTATGTGAATAAAACTTATCAACATATTATAATCGCGGTATTGGTAATCTCACCAACCAATCCCTATAATTTTTGTGTATATTTTTTTAATTACCGAAGGCATTTTCAAGGCTTTAGGTTATTTTATAATGTGTGAAAGTAGTGTGAAAAGCTATATATCGTACATTCACTTAACCATGCACCGTCCGGAAGGATTTATGAGTTCAGCGATGCACCGTACACAACGATTATAATAAAGAAGCATATCAGATGAGACTAGCGCCAACTGCTTTGATAAATATTTGCACATGTTTTTTTGTAAGCGTTCCTGTTTCGCTTGGTTAGTACCTATATCCGCTGTACCAATAATACACGGCGCAGAAGCAACTGCAACAATAACAACTACAAACACCACTGTGTATCATCGATACAGTGGATATAGCTATAACAGATACCTCGAAGCATGAAAAGCTATGTACAGTAAATTTACAAAAAGTGGAAGGGGGGGTAGTTTTTAATTTTTAATGAAGTATTTTTTTCAAGTTATAAGAAAATTATAAACAAATATGTAATTTTGAATATATTCATCTAGTAAACCTCAATGAAAGTGAAAAACTTAAGTTTGACCATATACGATGAATTCGGTACATGCAAATAAGACAACAAAAATAATTTCAAAACATAATTTTATAAATTGTTATTTGGATGGAGAGTTGTCTCATTGGCACTCACATCACATCTTCCTATATCAATTATGATTGAGTTCTTACAATGTCATGACGATTTCTATGAAATAAATTTATATTATTAGGAATATAAATTATTTTAAGATAAACTTACAACTTTAAAAAGATATGTTTTATGATAGAACAGCCTTTTAATCGTTTGAAAATAGAGAAAGTTTCGGTTATTCAATCCCAAACTAAGTGACTGAAGATAGTATTTTTTTTTCTATGCAGGATAGTTTAACATAGCACTAAATATACGTAACTTTAATCAGTAACTCAGACCTCAAATGACTTTTGTGATGTGGGAACGTTATTACGATGTTCTGACCCCTGGCTGGAATACATATGTTCGTAAGTGGAAGGTTAAACAAATCTCGAATATCAGTATTGGCCCATAGCGTTTAAAGAACACGACACAATTCTTAAGCCACGACTCATATAATTATATTGCGAATATGTTAAACTTTGGACATTTAACGTGTTGTGCATTGCAATAGAGTTGTGGTCAAATGTTTTTGCACCACATATAGCGAGCTTTTATCCAGCATCATTGGACATCGATTTGAAATTTCGTAATTGCAAAATACACTTTGGCCATATCAATCTATAAATGGGGAACATCAAAATAATGAAACATCAGTGCACCTCTACTGGGACAAATGTCAAAAGAACATCTTGACCTACTGCTTGAAACTCAAAATATCTCTAAACAAAAGTAAAGAAAAACCCATCTCTGATCGACAGTATACACTAGCCATGAACGCATGCATGACTGTAGTCTGCGGAATGTTTCAGATTGTTGTGATCGTCATGCCCTACAGTCTGGTCTGTATAACTGATTTGAAATCTGAACTAGGGTTAGCATTTATATCGCACTGCTGATGGTAAATAACTTTCTTCTGTAAATGTTCTTGTAATTCAAAATACAGTTTGACTCCCAGTAAAGATATACAGTGGATCTATGAAATATGAGCAATACACAGCCTTTACTTAAATTAAATGTTCTGTTTTTGAGAATGAAATTCCTTGTTTCTTTTATTTTACAACAGATGCAAGCATATGAAAGAGAGACGAAAGATACCAGAGGAACATCACATGTCATAAGTCGAAAATAAACTGACAATGCCATTGCCAAAAAAAAAAAGGAAAACACCCACAGACAAACAATAGTATCAGTAGCACAACCTTTGATAGCCGTGACTTCGATTTCTTGACTTGAGCTGGCTGCTGTTTTATCTGTATGTCTCAAAGAAACATTAGAGGACGGCAACAGTAGTTTATAGATGTTAACGCTTTAAAACAAAAGCTAGAGGAAGTCCAAATATTTAAAAAAAAAAAAAAAATCAGTTCGATTGTGTCAACAACATGTAACCCGTGTCATGCGAATCAAAAGTATCAACATTTTACAAACAGGAGTGGTACTCAAATTAATTACAAATTTTCAGATCTGATCAGATACTTAGTATTTAAAAAAAAATTATAAACCGCAAAAAGATGTTGCTAGTAAGTTTGGTCATGACAGAGCTTAAAGGTATCATTTTTTTGTGATACGGTGATATAAAAAATTGTTTTCTTTCTATTTCAGTCGTCATTTCTTCTTCATAATTTAGTTTATGTCCACGTTCGAGACTCAGGTGTCACAATTGAAACAGAATCTGCTAAAACTTCCGGGAGCACATGAGATAACCCCTATTTTCAGAATGGTTCGTGTTGATATTTGGTGGTCTATGACTTTTACCATGCCGTTTTGACATTATCGTCGATTAATATGTTTGAATATCCCTTTAAAATCTGCAGCCTTTTTTAAGTAGTCAGGAGTACACCCCTGTTCATGAAGTCTCTGATCACTCAACATGCACAAGCGTAAAATACATTTGATATATGTGCTCATTATACGATGGCTCAGGGGAATGTAGTACATTGGGATGTGGGTAAATTGACAATTGGAAAGTTAAAATCGCCCTCCAAAATTTGTTATAAATTTTTGTTTGTAGTCGTCAATCTGTCTCAGTCTCAAAGAAAAGGTCAACATATGAAGCAAACATTCTATTTTCTGTAGTATCTGTTATCACAAGCTAACTAAGAAAGGAGTAGGTTCAGTAAGACCCCTTTTTGGTCCAAAAAAATATCAGTTTTACAAAATTGTTAAAATGTAAGTTTTAAAAACTTTGAATTTTTCGAAAAACTAAGGATTTTCTTATCCCAGGCATAGATTACCTTAGCCGTATTTGGCACAACGTTTTGGAATTTTGAATCCTCTATGCTCTTCAACTTTGTAATTATTTGGCTTTATAAATATTTTGATATGAGCGTCACTGATGAGTCTTATGTAGACGAAACGCGCGTCTGGCGTACTAAATTATAATCCTGGTACCTTTGATAAATATTAAGCTTTTTATTTGAAGTGGTCGTATTTGTGTTCAGTCTTAATATTTTAATGTAAATTGTATTTGATGATAATACATAATATATACAAAGGTTGAGGGTTAACACGGATGCGTCCACTTTCATTTTTGACAAAAACTATCTGAAAAGTGACATATTATAGCATATTTGATAGATTTTTCATATTTAAGCTTGAATATGAGCGTCTGAAATGACTAAATTAGTTCAAATCTTTCATACAAACTAATTGAATCGACTGAAGAAGACGTTTAAGTGTTTAAAAAGTTCACAAAATCTTTCATCAGATGATCATGAAATTTGGGGTCAAAATGAGCCCTTACCGGACCTACTCCTTTAAGTACTGACCTCTTAATGTGTGGGTAAAAGAGAGACAAGAAATCTTCAATATATCTTAATTTGAATGCAAAACTAAGCAAAATGGTTGTCTTTAGGTCTTTGAAAAGGTTCTGCATTTCAAATTGTAGTGCAAACTGTAAATACCACTATGTTATGTAGACTTATGCATCATTCGTATCCACTTTTATCATAAACAATTTTCAAGGGAAAACGATGAACCACAGATGTACATCTATGAATGAACTTAAGTTACAATCATCTGCGAAATTTGGGGTAAATTTCATCATAACACCAATCAACTGTGTCAAAATACCTCGATTTACTGTATGTGGTAAAAGAAAAAAATCAATTATTCCACTTCCGCATTTAAGAAAATAACACTATGTAAGGGATTAAACTAAATGTTTGCTTCTTTGAACTGTTAAAGCCAAGTTTCAACGGACTTCCTAGTTTTGTTATCCTTTTGGGATGTTGTCAGATCCCTATTTCTTAAATAAACAATTGAAAAACTTATTTTGCCTCTTATATAAATAAAATCATATTAACACAACCTCAAAAAAGAATTACGGACACCCAAATAATTCAACGAAAAAATGAAATATCAACAAAAACAAGTAATATCAAGTCCAAAATATTAAAGGAAAACTATGTATTCAACCCAATCATGGACGGGACACAACTATCCGGATATTTTTGTTAAAGTTAATGATTGATTGCAGAGATTTTGAAATGTTTAAAAAAAATCTTTTTAAAAAATCTTACCTCATAAAAAAAAATGTGTACATGAAATGAAAAAAAAGGCCGTTTACCACTTTATAGTAGATACGATATAATCCATTCATCAGCGCTTTATTGTATCATGTTGGAATCAGGTAAAAGACACAATTTCCCAATTAACAGAAGCTTTTACCTTCATAATTTGTCATCAAAAGGCTTTTAAGATTATCTTTTTCGCCTAACTCATAGAACATTATGTCTGATGTTTGAATAAAATTAAAAAAGAAAGATATTCGAGGGCAGCTTTTGAATAAAAAGCCAAGCTGCTAGCCACTAATGACTAAAATCTTAAATAAAAAAAAAAAAACCCAACATACGACTTTTTGACGACCAATCTTAAATTCAAGTTAAATATTTTTTCTATGACTGTGCGAATTTTTAGCCGTATACCTTGAAGTGAAATTAAACTCCTTTAATAATCAACTTTTTCCTATTCTGTCACTGCATAAGAACCGAACAATTAAAACAATGTGAAAACATAGTCATCTGCATTTTCGTAATAACGTCTACAACGAACACAGGTGTATAATAGCCACATGATAAGATCTGATAGATATTCTGGAAGTGGTTGAAAAACCTTATAATAGATTCATCATGACGCTAAGACAGTGTGAAGTACAATGATATATCAACATCAATCGTATTGGGACCTAGTGACACTGAAATTATGAATTGTCAATCAGGCTTTCGATTCAGCTTAAAAAGTAAAACAAGTTCGTAAATAATGATAAGATATATAAACAACATATTTTCAGACGTACTTCTCATCTGTCAGTGTCAAAGACATTCCCTTGAAATGCTATGTCGAGAAACTTTAAAGTTGATAGTCACGTAAACATACATAAGGAAATAAATAAGATAGTTTATACCGTTTTACTTCACCAACAGGCACACATGTCTTTAATATTGATTGGAAAACAGAAAAGAGAAAAGAACTAAACAAATATTTCGTGTCATCGAGAAAAAAAAAATTTCATATTAAATAAAAAATGAAAATTATAAATGTATCAAACACGGCTGCACAAAGTTAAATTATAACGTAATCAATACTAAGGACAATATATAATACACATTTGTGCAGAATTGTAAGTCTTGGACAAAAATCAGAAACGTTTTGACTTATTCGCGCAAACACTAAATGGTTTCATTATATACTGCAATAGTTCTATTTACAGTATGACATGCGTCGTTCAGATAAATCTACATGATATTCAATGACTGACCTCATACAGTTTTTACCTCTCAGACATGTTAAAATAATCTCCAAAATTTGTTTTCTTTCACGAGGCGGGGACACTAACATTAACACATTTATCCCTCATGCATTGAACAAACGTTCAGTGTTGTTTTTTTTATTTCAATGTTGACATTGTGAACATTACTATGTGTATGCTTGTTATTGAATTATAGACTATAACCATTCGTACTCGTTTAAAAAGAAATCATATTTCTAAACGGCACCAATAGTATGGGACCCGTTGAGGCTGTCTAACACTGTTCGTGGATATGAAAGGGTTGAGAGATCAGATACATGCTCTACACAGTCATATTTGTAATGTATGCATCTCAGTATATTATATACCTATAACTCTGATTCAGTGGAAAAAAGTTTAATACAAACAAAAATACCAATCTCCAAATAAAATTTGAAAAAAGAAAAGTAAATTATCAAATGGCCGAATCAAAAGCTCAAACACATCAAACATAAGAAAAACAGCTGTTATATTTTTAACTTGGCACAGGTAGTAATGGAACGCCACAGATGTCTTATGTGGAACTCTGATATTACTTAATGTTGTTTTACTATTACTTGATGATACTGTGTCTTTACCATGTTTACGTAATATGGTTTTGACATTACTTGATGATGTTTCGATATTACACCTTATGATTTCGTATTAACTTGATACTGTTTTGTCGTTACTCAATATGGTTTTGTCATTACTCAATATCATTTTGTCATTACTCGATGTGGTTGTGTCATTAGTCAATGTGGTTTTAACATTACTTGATGTGAATGTGACTTAACGTTATGTAGTTGTTTCATTACATGATTTGGTTTTGTTATTTCGTAATGATGATTCGCCTATTCTTTATATAGTTTTAACATTACGTAATGATATTTCAAAATTTGACGATTTTACACTACTTGATGTGTTTGTTTCATTATTTGATGTGGTCGTGTCATTCTTTGATGTGGTTATTCCATTACTTGATGAGGTAAAACCACGTGACCAATTAGGAAAAACCTGTTCTATTTCCATGTTGTATGTGCCTTGGATGATTATGGCCATCCATCGAATTATAGTTCAAATTAAAACTCGGGTTACTGTTCGAGTTAAACTTTGAGTTAGTCTACGATTTCGAATTCAGGCCATTATTATAATTAAAGTTCTACTTGGCATTGAGTTTCGAGTTGGACTGCGAGTTAGAGTCACATTGAAAGGTAGATTTCTAGTTTTAACTTTGAATTTGAGTCACTTTTTGAGGTAGAATTTGTGTGAGATTTGAATTTAAGTCTCATGTAGATTACTTAAGATTTCGAGTTGAATTCGAGCTATCTAAGTTGTAATTAAATTTTCTATCGAGGACAATGGCTTTTGCTCGGGCTTCCGCAAAGAGCGCTCTGGGGTATTCGTACAAAAGATAAACAATGTAACAGTATACAAAACGCAACATATAAATTGAAATGAAGTTAGATGTGGTGAAATTGCCAATTAAACAACTATCCACCACAGTTTAAATGCATTGGATATAAGATATCCTATATAGGCAACCACCTGTACAGCCTTTAACATAGCGTATAGTCAGCTAAAAAAAAAAAAAAAAACACTTACGGTATAATTTATAAATAAACAAAATCTTCAAAAAAAAAACAAATATCACACACATGATACACATGATACAACGACGACAATTGAACGTCATGCTCCTGACTCGGGCAGGTACATATAGAAAGTTACAATAGTGTAACAGAACAACGTGAGAAAATATGTAGACTAGACAAAGTTATGCCCCTGCACTCCTCTCTTAAGTAGCTGTATTATAACAAAGTTAATTTAGGACTTTTTCTGACATAAAATTGTGCCTGGGAGACACAATTGATGCCCCCGCAGATGCAAAGTGTTATTTTAAAATAACTATAACATTTTACCGCTTATACCCCAAAAATGACAAATTCAATTATCTCCCAAAAGAGCAAAAATAATAAAAAAATAAAACCCTGACCACATGCACACCTTCAATATATGTACAAACAGCCAGCAGAAACTTCCTAGGATTCAAACTATAGGAGAAGTTATCTGGAAATGTTCCTTTGATGCAAGTAAAGGAGTAAGTTCGGTAAGGGGCCTAATTGGCCCCGATTTTAAAATTTAGTGTTGCAAGATAAAAGAAGTTGACTTAAAGACATATGAAAAAGTTATATAGAACTATTTCTGTCAAAGTTTTATTCTTTAGCGTTTATCTTTACATTCCAATTAGGACAAAAAAGGGGATTTTGGCGCAAAATTTAACAAAATTGACCGCATTTCAGCCAAATTTAGGACCCGAAAACATAGAGCGCAGGTGTCGACAAACCAAATATTCAAGTATGACATGTAAAATGTCATAACACACATTATTTTCAAAGATCTTTATTTGTCGACGTGTAAGCTCTATGTTTCCTGTCCCACTAATCAATGGAAATTTAGCCATTTTGATTGATTTTTCTTGAAAAAACAAAATAAGTACTATTTGTAACGTCATGAATGAAAAGCAGAAACGTAATTTTTTCAACAAAAAGACATATTTTCTATCTGGTCAAATGTATTAAATGCAATAATTCATTGTGATATTGGCCGATAAATCCTAATTTAGAATTAAAGCCAAAAACGGGGGCCATCTTATCGAACCTACTCCTTTGTCAAAAAATGACAAAGTTCAACTATTTCCCAAAAGAGCAAATATTTATAAAAAAACACGACCACATGCACACCTTCAATATATGAACAAACAGACAGTAAAGAGAAAACTTCCTATGAATCAAACTGTAGGAGAAGTTACTAGTATGCGGAATAATTGTATACCTATAATAGGTCGGATGGACGGACAGGGGTAAAACCATATGCCCCCCAACTTTCAGTTGCAGGGGCATGAAAAAAAAAAAAGTTTCAATTGGCTGAGTCAATAGATCGATATGATTGGGTAATACAAATTCGTCGAGGGGGAGGGATATTGGGTGCTCAAGAAAGGTAAGGAGATTTTGCTCAACGAGTGAAAACCGTCGGGTTATATTGGAAAGTACAAACCCAGTGATTTGGTTTTATTTGGTAGTTCACATTGGAGGAAAATATGACAGTATTAAGGTTACGACAACTGGAACATATCCGTCGTCACATTTGAAACAGATATTTGAAACAGGTTTTTTTTTAATTAGTGCGAGGTAGATCAGAAAATGCAACTGCTAAAAATAAAAGATTGATATTCGTATATGTTCAAATGATCGTTCACACTAAAAAAAACACCAGAGAATTGTTATTTTGTAGTATTGATGCTTTGTCGTCTACTCCGAGCCCAATCCCTCCCCCTCCCTCATTTCCCGATACTTTAGTGTGAGTTGATTTAAAGTGTCTAATTTGTTTGAAAAAAAAAGTACAAGTCTTTTGATTTGTGTCCTCAATATCAAGAAAAAGCATCTACAGAAACACTGTTTTTATTTTGTTTGTACTGATAAATGTACAGCCGGTCAATATAACGCTTTTGCACTGAAATCAAGAATATCAGGCGAGACACTGGGTTCCGCGGAATATTTTACACATTTATTATAATACTGCTTCCATTTGAAAACTAAGAGAGAAAAAAAACGGCAGGACCAAGTTGTTTGGGAATATCCCAACTATGTCCGAAATACTGTAATTTGTTAAGTACTTTTTTCCTATCATTGTCTGGCGTTCCCCCTTTTTATACCAAATAACTTTGAACAACCACTCGAACTTAAATTTGAACTTTGACTCAAAAGAGGGACGAAAGATACCAGAGGGACAGTCAAACTCATTAATCGAAAATAAACTGACAACGCCATGGCTAAAAATGAAAAAGACAAACAGACAAACAATAGTAAACATGACACAACATAGAAAACTAGAAAATAAGCAACACGAACCCCACCAAAATCTAGGGGTTTAAACAAACAACATAATGAAATCTGTTTAAAAACAGAACATATTTTTTTTCCGAATTGGTCACGTGGTTTTACCTCATCAAGTAATGGGATAACCACATCAAAGAATGACACGACCACATCAGATAATGAAACAAACCCATCAAGTAGTGAAAAATCGTCAAACTGTGAAACATCATTACGTAATGTTGAAACCATAAAAAGAATAGTCAAATCATCATTCCGAAATGACAAAACAACATCATGTAATGAAACAATTACATAAAGTTAAGTCACATTCACATCAAGTAATGTTAAAACCACATTGACAAATGACACAACCACATCGAGTAATGACAAAACCATATTGAGTAATGACAAAACTATATCAAGTCAATACGAAACCATATCGTGTAATATCGAAACATTATTAAGTAATGACAAGTCCTTATTGAGTTATATCAAAACATCATTATGTAAAGACAAAATATCATCAAGTAAAACAACATACAGTAATATCAGAGTTCCACATAAGACAGCTGTCGCGTTCCATATAAAGATTTTATAGTATAATGTAGGCCGTTCGTTTAATCTTTGTTCTTTCTTTCGTTAATATAATTATCTCTTTGAAATTCGATGCAATTCAGGTGGGATTTTCGCAAATTATACCTCATCATAGTAGTAACAATTTCTTTGCTGTTAGTCTGTATGGTATCAAACAGGATGGCTAAATATTTGTTAGACGATTAGTTTTTTGTATCAAATTTCATAATCAATTTTTTAGGTGCATATAGACTGTTTCATTGCTAACATTACTAAACAGCTAAACATGATTTTATAAATGCCTGTCTTTAAAAATGAAATCAATTGATGTTGTTTGATTGACGATGGTACTAAAATGATGTTATTATAACAATTTTAAACACATCATGCATTACATTCTGAAATATCTAGCATGACAATAATCAGAACCTCTGCTATATCATTGATGTGATTATCGTCGACAATGTTCTGTTCAGAACCTGATTAAATCATTAAAAGGGGAGAGAGACACCAGAGGAACATTCAAATGCATAAATCAAAAATAAACTGACAACTCTATTTGATAAAAAAAAAGACAAAGACAAACAGGCAAACAAAAGTTGACAAAACATAACATAGCAAAAATAAAAATAAAATCAAAATGTATCTTTTACTCCAGATTTTGATTGCCTTAGGCCAATTTGACACAACATTTGGGATTTGTAATTTTCGATTTCCCAATGTTTCATCTTTTTGATATTATTGACTGACATCTTCAACTGTTGCACTCACGAGACGTTGAACAATTCTTATATCTGTGTGACGTTCGTCTGTTGTACAATATCTTTAGTCTGCTATCTTTGAAGTTATAGTTACATGTTGAACTACTCTTGAAGAGTATGCACATAAATAAATAAAGGCAACAGTAGTATACTGCTGTTCGAAATTCATCAATCGATTGAAAAAGAAACAAATCTGGGTTACAAACTTAAACTGAGGGAAACACTTCAATTATAAGAGGAGAACCACGGCACAACAGAAACGCAACACTAAATCGTAACACATTTTCCTGACTTGGTACAGGACATTTAAAAAAAAAAGCAGTGGCGGACTAAACCTGGTTTTGTGGCTAGCAAAACCTAGCACTTTTATGGCAATGTTAAATCTGGTGAGGAACGTTTTATATAAACTTCTGCACATTATTAAGGGAAAATACACTGCATAATTGACATATTAGTTTGATTAGAAATCGAAAATTGAATCACACAGCATATATGTTTATTGTTACAATCAAAATTAGGTGACCTGGTACGTTGTATCTTTGTCCCCACTCAGAGGTTAGTTTTCCCATTCTTTCTTTTGTAGTTACTAGGAATGTTGTTGTCTGTAAAATATGGGCGAAAGACACCAGAGGGACAGTCAAACTCATAGATAACAAATAAACCGACAGCGCCATGGCTAAAAAAGAAAAAGACAAAAGACAAATAATAGTACACAATACACAACAAGGCAAACTAAATACCAAGCAACACAAATCCCATCACAATTAGAGGTGAACTCAGGTGCTCTGGAAGGGTAAGCATATCCTGTTCCTCATGTGATTCTCGTCGTGTTGTTCATGATGATAAGATTCCGTAATTAGTCGAAGTTGGTAGTCACATTCATGAAAAGGGAACGAGTTTATAGATTAAGAACATATCTGATATCATCTGTGAAACGGATATTCCATAACGGTAAACAAACTCGTGATGGTGTCCGTAAAGTTTACGAAGGGATAATTTCTACGTCATCATTTGGAACCCTTGGTTTAAAAGCTTTATTGTGAGCAGCAATTCTCTGTCACTGAAATCATGATAGGAGATACAAGCCCGGGAATATCGTATCAATTGGGAGATATATACTTCGTATGCAGGCGCTGCTGAAATTATAAATGATGTTACATAGAAATGAACAATTGGGAAGCTGAAATCATCTCTTTTGTTATTAAGTTTTGTTTGGAACCGACCCTCATAGTCAATTTCTAGATGTAAGTCAAGATATGAGGCAGGATTAACTTTATCTGTTGTATCCTTTATCTCTAGTTCGATTGGAAAGATACGTTCAACAAAGTCACCAAATTTTGAATTATTTAGTAATAGTGTATGCTTAAATACTATTCTGAAACTGTGACTGGATCCAGATTAGCATGGCCGGTAATAAGTGTTAAGCAAGATATTTTAACCTATATCGTTACGTATGGAGATCATAATATTCCTCTAGTTTGTTTTATCTTGATACAGATCTTGCTACTTCTGATTTAACAAACGCCATATAATTCATTTAGAAAACACGAACACACCAATTTGTTAATAATGTAATAATTTGTGTAAACATGTATTACCATTGGTTTTAAATATTTATTTTGATGTAAATGCGTTAGCAAAATCTGTCAGCAAGTATATATTTGGAAAAACAAATTTGTTTATAATTTTTCCGCTATCAACTATAGTGTACGCAATATTTGTACACTTTATATTCACTCTTCTTTTTTCGTCAAATGGTTACCCGAAACAAATTTCCCACTTCCATTTAAAAAAAGGATAGGTTTCATAGTGCGTTTAGACTAAATGTGTAGGACCAAATAAACCTTGTCTTATGAAAATTTCCGCTTATAGGAAACAGAATGATTGGAAAAAGTAAGAAACTCTTTAAGAATGCCACGGTTCTCTAAGGCTCCAGTATTTCAAAACAAAGTAAAATGCATTATCTAGTTTATCAACTCAGTATGGAGAAAGACAAATCTATTACAACTCTGCTGATGCCTAACTAATAGGTTGGAAATGATATTTCCGGTCAAGAGTTTCTTGTCATGACATTCAAAATATATATCTTCTGCACGCAATAAAGCTATTCTGACGACAAAATGGAGTTATTCACTCGAACGATTTACGGACGGAATCGTGATTCACCGGAAGGATGAGCAAATCCTGCACCACTAATGGCAACCGTAATGTTGCCTATGGTATTTAAAACACTTTTGTGTTTCCAAAAGTAAGCCGCAGATGTAGATTGTTTGCAGAATATTTACACATAGTATAGTTTAAACAGCAACCGTTTTAATAACTCGGGTGGTTAGTTTTTACTCTATTGGTATCACTGTGCTATAAATAGTATATGGGGGCCTCAGTAGTTGAGTAGTCTACTACTGTAACCAGAAACCAGTCAATACTGAGGTTGTGAGTTCGAAATCCGCTGATGCAGGCGCACTTGGCTCAAATATAAATTAAAGGTTGTATGGGAGTTCAAATTTAAAATTATAGAATTTGTCCATACTTTGCCAAGAAGTTGTATATATTGATATGTGTTCAAAAAAATAATAAAAATGATAAGCCACCGCGTATTTTCTCAAGCTACAGGTTGTGACATAATCACACATTTTGTATGGATTATACAGAAAAAAAACATCATTATGTGATCAAAATCTAAACTGTATGATAGTATTTTAAAATATAATTGGAGAATTAACCTTCTAAAAAATATTTTGAGACTATCAAAAGAAGAGATAGGGTCACATTGCGTTTTTTCCGGCTAAAATACAAAATAGCAAAATTTCACGTAGATTCCTTCAGCAAATGCACTGTTCGAGGGTCACTTGCCCTTAAAATGCCAATTCAAAATAATAAAAATCAAGCAAAACAATCTACACTTGTAAAAATATTAATATTTATAAGTTATAAATTTGTTTTTTTAAATGCAAATTTACATTAGTTATCTGCATTCTTGATTCAAATTTTGCTAACTTGATTGAAAATCTCGCCCTTAAGATCTCTGTTGTTTTTAAATCCAATATTTCGAAAGACACCCGTACCACCTTAATTGACTAGGATTGCTAGTTTTCCTATCGAAGGTCTGTGGTTTTCCTCCGGGCACAAAGAAATGTTGCTTCTTCTGCTTCATGAACCTCAATATCTTTTTTCACTGACTGTTAAGCTGTATCTTGATAGTCTGATGCACGCCGTTTCCAAATGATTTTTTTTTATAAAGTATAACATTGTATAAATATAAATAATAGACACGCAGGATTGAGTAAAAAGACGACTCTTCAACTTTGTACTTGTTTTGGCTTTCGAACTTCACTGGTTAGTCTTGTGTGGACGAAACGCGCGTCTGGCGTATTAAATGAAAAGCCCTGTACCTTTTGTTAAGCTAGTTATTATTTGTGTGTTTCTCTGTCCTATATGTTCTCCTATTCATTTGTATTGTAATCCTGTCATGTAATATTGTCATTATAATATTATATTTATCATTGCCATACAAGCGGGAGGTTTGGCATGCCACAAAACCAGGTTAAACACACCATTTTGTTCTTAAAATGTACTGTACCAAATCAGGAAAATTGCCATAGTTATATTATAGTTTGTGTCTGTGTGTGTTACATTTAAATGTTGTGTTTCGTAGTTTTCCTCTTATATCTGATGTGTTTCCACAGTCTTAGTTTGTAACCCGGAGTTTTTTTTCTCTCAAACGATTCATGAGTTTCGAACAGCTGTATACCACTGTTGCCTTTATTCATAGGGTCACTTAAAATTCGATAATATAATTTGAGTTTAATTGACAATCATACCACTGACAGACATGACAGTATTTGTAATCACTTATCGTTATGATGGAATTTAAGACAATAACCGTTTCTTTGTCACGTCAAGCAGTTTTGATGTTAAGTTCAAGTGCATCTATCCTAAATGCACTTTAAATCGAAAGTTCGAAGAAAATCATTTTAAAAATATTAAAGAAAGATTTATGTTATATCATTCTACGTGTAGGGCGTAGGCATTTAACCATCCTTTTTATTCAATTACAATAATTGTTATATTTCACGGATGAGAAAAAAAAGACCGGAATTCTCATAAATGGGATTGACAATCACACCCACAGTATAAGAAATTATGTGTATTTTTATTGCATTTATCCTCCATTGTTCGAAGATACACAAATCAAGAGTTGATTTGAACAGCCGTTTTATCTTATTCAGATGTTTTCAATAACACCTAGCTAAAAGAAAACAATCGAAATATGATCTTCTTTGTAATACTTTTCCATGAAACCTATTAAATGGAAGGTTATTATCTTGAATATAATTTTTGCGTAAGTCAGTTTGAATCATTTTTATTTATTTTTTTTTTGAGCTAATGTCTTATCAACTTTTATAATTCAAATATCTTGTTTTTGTCCAACTGTCGAGAAATTATTTTAAATACACATAAAGTGTATACAGTCAAATTTCATATGTTGTAATGCTTTATTCGTACTCAATAATTGGAATCTTGCAATCTTCCTCGTCTAGACAGATATATGTTCATTGTACATGTTGTAATCATACCTTAGATGCAACCAAACGACAAATTATTACACCAACAAGATGATAAAGACGATTTAACAAGCTGTTCAAAAATAAATTGTTTTGCAACGTCGAGCTAGCAATATTTCTTTTCTATTTAAAGCAACAAAACACACCGAATCAAATGAAATGACACAGCTAAGGAACCACAAACGGCATCGAGTCAAATTTTACCGTTTCAATATGAAACATAATAAAATTAAAAATTAAAAACTATAAATTGTTTAAAAATAAATGTGTTATCGGGTTGATATAATTTTTAATACAGAATCCATCCAATATGGTTAAGATTTTCCGAAAATAAATTAATAAAAGAAGCACAAATTCACTTCATTGTAGAATTGCTTTATGAATCCTGTTCGTATACTCCTAGTTTATGGTATGGTTCGGGTTGCTAATTTGTAGATGTCCGTTGTTTACCATGGCTTGTTTCTATTTTTAATGATTTATCAGTTTTCAATGAAAGTCCTTTAGTCATTTTACGCCTTTTCTGTTGGGGTATCATATCTTATCAATTATTTACAAACATTAGTAACAAATTCAATTAAATTACAAATGAAGTATGATCTAACCCTTTATGTCACACACACACAAACAAGTCTAAACACTGCTGAATAAACCTACCATAGCATTTTTTTCTTTTAATAGTAAGCTAGAATGCTGCAATGATGTCAAACGTGATTAATCATTCTAGAATAAAGCTTCCGAAGTGATGTGTGTCCGAATTTTCTCTGAAGATACAGTATTAAAATCATGATAAAACGTATTCTTTATTCATTATGTAAGCAATGTAGGATGTCCTTTCTCCTATTGGTTTATTATTTTAATTATACGAAGTCACTTCCTTATTACGTCTCATCAAAACATTGAAATGGGCAATGTTTTACAGCTATGTGTCCATTAAACCATTCTGTTATTTAAACTAGTTTGATTATGTCCTAAATTTAACAATAAGTTGATTTTCTTTCGTTAAAAAAATATTTGGAAAAGAAATTTCTTATGTAGAAACTTTAATGGGATATGTGTCAAGATTCTAGCAAAAAACTTCCTGACATGCTTTTTCGTAAGGAGAGAGGTTACAGGTTATATAAGTTCAAACGAGTCTACAAACATGCATATTGTGTCAATTCATTTAAATAACCAGTGATTCCAAAACTTCATAAAGTAACGAAAAACGTTCATTACTTCTAACGGGCATTTTATCTTCCGTTATTTTGATAGTACATAAAAGTGCATATTGCTGTTAATATTTTCAATGTCAGTTTTATAATCAAATGAATTTTAAATTTTCGATACTTAATTTCGCAGAAAATCTTCTTCATCAGTAAAAAACCGTCGCGAGAGTTATTTCAACATTCAAATTAAAATTTGAATGTTGAAATAACTCTCGCGAGGGTTTTCTATAATCTGAAATATGTGAATTTGATCAGATGGTGTTGATTATACATTTATTGACAATCCAATCACTTGCAGACACTGTAGTATTCATGGAATTGTAATCACGAAGAGATTTAAAGACAATTTACCTTTTTTACTTATAGCAGTTTTTATTATAAAGTGAATGCACTTTACACAGAAATTTAGGCACATTAAAAGCTCACAAAAAAACAAATTAACATTTTAATAATGTCATATGTCTAAGCGCTATACATGTAGCGTGAAGGAATATCACTATACTATGTATTCACAGTCTTTAAGGTGCAGGTACAAAATGTCTTACAATGCTAATGATAAAGTTACAGTGCATGAATAACCATTGGACTATAACTTTATCATTAGCACAGTAAGACAATTTGACTAGATCATCCACGAATTCATAAACTTAACTATAACATGGAAAACCCGGCACGTAAAAGCTTTAAGAGAATAACAATTTGTATCAGACAAATGTAAATAACAAAAATACTGAACTCCGAGGAAAATACGTAACTGAAAGTCACTTATCTAATGGTAAAATCACTAACTCAAACAGATCAAACGAAAAAAATGTTGGAATGAACCTGGTTTTATAGCTAGCTCAACCTTCTTCTCTTATGTCAGTCGTATAAAACTCTATTGACAGCATTGTGTGAAGGAAACAAACAGACATAATAGGTTAAAATGTCAAAAATAGGGGAACAGCAGTGATCATTGTGATATAATCTTAATTACTACAAAAACAAATAACGATGTAACTAAGAAGCACAAAAAATAATGTAGAACAAGCACATTAGCAAAATTGAAAGACAAGTGTACTCCAATTTACCATGATAGCACAATAACAAAATGACAGGGTGTATAATTACAGAGCCACGCTTTATGTAAAAAAGAAACAACAAAAATAGACAAAGCACATAAGCAAAAATGAAAGACAATAATACAAATATTTTACCATAGAACAAAGACACAATGACGGGATGTATAAGTAAAGATTCACGTCAAATAGATATCAACAAAAAACAGAGTAAACAGTAAAATTCATAAATTCAAAATAAAGAATACTATACACGTTATAAAGCTGACAAACAACTTCAATGGTCATATCACTGGTACAGCGTTATCATCAATCTGAATGTTATAGTGAAAGAACATAATAAATTTCAAAAATAGTTTTTAACCCCAAGAAAAACTGACAGTATGTCTATCCTTGTATAATAAGCGAGGTCTGTTCTAATGTATTTGGAATATTCGGGAATATGACAGTTATTCTCATGCGTTTTGTTATTTGATTTTGCCATGTGATTATTGACTTTCCGAATTGATTTTCAGTATTTTTGTGATTTTACTTTTTTGTAAAGTTTTCACGTTTTTTATTTGACATAAGAAAGCTACACTAGTATTTTGAAATTTGTTTTGTTTATCAGAGGACTTGCTAATTTACGATGGTTGTTTGTGTAGACGTTATTTTGCATTGGTTCAGAACTTGTTTACTAATATTAATCTTGTCGGAGAAAAGAGTTTTAATAAATTTCATAGGAAAACTGAATTTTCAATAATAATATAATAAAGCTGACTTGACATTTATTGAAAATCATATCACTTGCAGACATTCCAATATTTGTAATCACTTAGCGTTATATATGATGGAAATTAAAGACAAAAATCATTTCCTTGTCACACCAATCAGTTTATGCACTTTAAATCGAAAATTTCTAGAGTAAACGTTTTAATAAGTAGACAAAAAAGTTGAATGTTTTAGCACGATACATATGTAGTTCGTAGGCATTTGACCATTCCTGTTTTTTACTAACATTTCAATTCGTCATACTATGTTACTGATAATTGATATATTTAACGATACAAAATTAAAAAAGGACCGGATTTCTCAGAACTGGGATAGACAGCCACGCGTGTTAAGACGTGTGTATTATAACTTCCTACAGTGTTAAGAAAAACCAAGTCAAGAGTTGATTTGGACAGCTTGTTATCTTAATTTAGATGCTTTCAATGACACCTAACTGAAAGGCAATACAGAATTATTATATACTACTATAACTTGTATCTACAAAAAACTATATTGATTTTTTTTTATATGTTTGTAATACTTTCATAGAAGTTATTTAATCGTATACAGTTATTTATATATAGGAGTGTGTGAGCAGTTAAGTAGATGATTGGCTTACATATAAAGTATATGATATTCCAGAGCTTATTATGTCATGATTTTCTTGAAAGAAGGTCACTCAGTGAATATTAACCCTGATATACATTCTTAGGATATTATCCCAAATAAAAAAATGTGTAGGTCATATCCAACTGCAGTGAAGTGATTTTTATATATAATCAAATATGATATCTTATTGTTTTTTCGTACTTGAATTTAGTCATTACTGAATAATTGGAATCTTGCAATCTTCCTCGTCTAGACAAATATGTTTCTAGGTGCAAACCAACGACAAATTATGACACCAACAAGATGACACAGAAGATTTATCATGTTGTTTAAAATAAATTGTTTTGCAATGTTAAGCTAGAAATATTCCGTTTCTATATAAAGTAACAAAACACATCAAATCAAATAGAATAACACAACAATAGAACAATAAAAGGCATCGAGCTCACATATCTATTTGCGTTTTGCCTTTTTAACACCAAACATAATAAAACTTGAAATATAAACTGTATCGATTGTTTAAAAACTTTATGTTTATCGGTTTGATACAGAAGTCATCAGAATCTATTCAATATGCATCATATGTTAGATTTTCAGACAGCAAATTAATAACCAAACACAAATTTATGTCATTGCAGAAATGCTTCATACTACCTTTCAAATGTCCGTATACTCCCAGTTTTTGGCATGGTTCTGATTGCTAATTCTTATATTTCCCTTTGTTACCATGTCTTTTCAATTTTTCATGATTTATGCCTCTTGGCATTTTCCGCCTCTTTTGTTAGAGTATCATCTCTTATCAATTGTCTACAAATATCAGTAACAAATACACTTTCATTACACATTGATTATGGTCTTACCCTTTATGTTGTATCAACACACACAAGACTATTCACTGCTGACTTACCAAACAAATCCTGCTTTTCTTTTTATAGTAAGATTCAATACTGAAATGATGGAAAAATTCATAAAACTTTGTAGAATACAGTGTTTCGTTATAACATGTGTCCGAATTATCTCTCAAGATAAAGTATTTTAATCATAATAAAATATATTCTCGTATTCTTTCTGTAAACTAAGTCACTTCCTTGTAACGTCTCATCAAACCAAAAATATAGGCAATATTTTACAGCTAAGTGTCTATTAAACCATCCTGTTAGTTGAATTAGAATAGATTAGATTTTAATAGATAATAAATTTGTATAAACAGGTGAGTTCAAGAAGTCTCTTGATTTAAACTACTGTGTCAATTCTTTGAAATAACCAAAACTTCATAAAGTTCATTTTGTAGCAATCATTTGTCGAGGAACAAGATGCTTTACAAATGAAACATTTAAATTGCATAGTATGAATGTTCTGTTACTAATTCCGGATACCGATTAATGGCTTTGAATTAAATGATGCTACTATGACTTGCATAAGTCTTCATGCCAGTGGTTCAATTGTGAAGAAAAAAAAACGAATTAGTTCAAGGCTACCTATATATATGTTGCAATTGTACTAATAGTCAGTTAAACTGTCATAAACCTGTTGAAAACCATTGGTCATGCCCGTTTAAATAAAATTGAGAATGGAAATTTGGAATGTGTCATAGGGACAACAACCCGACAAAAAAGCAGACAATAGCCGAACGCCACTAATGGGTCGTCAATGCAGCGAGAAACTCCCGCACCCGTAGGCGTGCTTTAGTTGACCCTTAAACAAAAATGTATACTAGTTCAGTGATAATGGACGTCATATGTAACTCTGAATTATACACACGAAACTGAAATTAAAATTAAAGCCAGAAGGAACAAACTGAGAACTTAAACTTCTACTCAATATTTCAACTATGAACATGAGTAACACACGTTGGTCCAATATATACATAAAAGCATTTACTCTTCGGCAAACTCTTGCACTTCAGAAGGATAGATGGACAGATATGATACCATTGGATATGTTCTAACCACTAAAAGGGACGAACATTAATGTATCTGATTCCGGTCTTCATACACATATAATAAGAAGATGTGGAATCATTATAAATGATACAACTATCCAACATGGATTTGAAACAAACACTAAGCAACAAAAAAATCTGAGGTAGTAATTTGAATGGTAGTAATTTGATTTATTTGTCTTTACTGTTACTTTTTACTTAATTCAAAGGTTCGAGTAATGTTTTTCGAGCACTGCTGACTTTCACAATTTATTCGAGTCTTACGAATAAATTCAGAGCCTTGGATCTTTGAAGAGTTTTTACGCATGCATATATGGAGATTTAGGTTAAATTTCATCTGTATAGATTATCAACTTTTGGTAGCATTTAATGTCAGATATTTATTTTCCAGTGCCTAATAGTATTGAACAACCATTTTAGTTGGTGTATTCGCAGCATGTAATACAAGTGGTATCTTTTCATTTGTCTATTGATAACAAATTTGACGGAATTGTTTATATCATGCAATATTTCTTGTCAAGACTTACCTATTCTAATTGTTGACGTTTATAAGATCGCAATATAGTAAAGTATGATAATTATGACACCAACAAGATGATAAAGAAGAAAAGCAAGCTGGGAAAAATAAATTGTTTTGATAGGTTAAGCCAGCAGTATTTACTTTCTATATTAAAAAGCAAATACAATCGAATTAAAATAAAGTCATACAGAAACAGAACCGCCAACGGCTTCCAGCTGACATGTCTATTTGTATTTAGCCTTTTTGAATAGGATAATGCTTCCATACAACTAGTATTAGTCCTTAAAATACTGAAGAAATAATCAATTCATCTCATGCGCTATGCTCATGTTAACATGGGTAGGCATTATATTTGTCGGTGTTTTAAACGGAGCAAAATGAGCACTGAGTGAAATGAGCCCTGAGCATGACATGAAGGAACTATTCCGATTCTATAAGGACAAACAAATTATTTTTATAGGTCGAATCGTACGAAAATACCTTAAAAAAGTTTGGCTTTACCCGTTTCCTTCCAAAGTAGAAATACGTTTTATTTTCATATTTAACAAGTTTAAAAACTACTAGCAGGATACATATATGTTATTTGATAAACAATATACAATTATTATAGCAGTTGATTCAAGCTGCTAAAATGTAGATATATTTATATGGATAAAAATAACGCGAATGTAAACAGTAAGTTTGTGCACATGTGTCAGACATATTTTGTGCTGATACGAACGGTTTTGTTTACAAAGCGAAATAAAGACGTCATATTAGAATTTTATATAGCTTCATTTTAATGATGGATTTTTAATAAAGAAGTCATTAAAATATATTGAATATATATGTAGTGAATTTTGCAGGCAGTTAATTCATTAACTTTATTGCAGTACTACTGTGCTACCTTGCGAATTTCCATATACCTCCCGTTGCGTATGAATGCTTGGGTTTGGGTTGCTTATTCTTGAAATCTCGTTTTTTTGTGCATGGCGTTTTCAGTATTTCTTCCATTTATCTGTTATATATATATCTTCTATGTATCTTCTGATTCTTTATCAGGATATCTGTTATATATATATCTTCTATGTATCTTCTGACTCTTTATTGGGATATCTATTATATATATATCTTCTATGTATCTTCTGACTCTTTATCAGGATATCTGTTATATATATCTTCTATGTATCTTCTGACTCTTTATCAGGATATCTGTTATATATATCTTCTATGTATCTTC
Source organism: Mytilus galloprovincialis (assembly GCF_965363235.1). NCBI lineage: Eukaryota > Metazoa > Mollusca > Bivalvia > Mytilida > Mytilidae > Mytilus > Mytilus galloprovincialis. The sequence continues at coordinate 45,422,428 of NC_134844.1, forward strand.
TGACTCTTTATCAGGATATCTGTTATATATATATATATATATATATATATATATATATCTTCTATGTATCTTCTGACTCTTTATTAGGATATCTGTTATATATATCTTCTATGTATCTTCTGACTCTTTATTAGGATATCTGTTATATATATCTTCTATGTATCTTCTGACTCTTTATCAGGATATCTGTTATATATATCTTCTATGTATCTTCTGAATCTTTATCAGGATATTTGTTATATATATCTTCTATGTATGGTCTGACACTATTAGGATATCATCTTTATCAATCATCTACAAATATTTGTGTCAAGTACAATTAAATTACAAATAAATTATGTACAAAACCATCTCTTATGAAATATAATCAAATTTTACAAATGAGATACACAAAAAGAATAAAAACTAATTACTCAACAAACTACATCTATGTATTGGATACTTACAAAATAAGATAAACCGCTGATATTATATTATGTGAATGTTGATAAAAAAAAAAAAAAAAAAAAAAAAAAAAACCAGCAATCCAGATTTATTTGCACCCGAAATGTCTTTCAAGATAAAAGTACGAAAATCAAAATATCATGATTATAGATCTTTTTAGTTATTTGGTAAAGCATGTAAGATTTAAGTTCTTCGATTGCATACTGTAAACCAACTTAATTTCTGCGAACGATTTATTTCCGCGACTTTCGCGAGTAAAAAACACCTCAAATAAAAAATCGTTACGAATATGTACATTATGGATCTGTTCTTATTAAACTACATCACGTTAATCAGAAAATCGTTCAATTAAATAGCTGCAAACTGGTAAAGAACGGGTGAAACGCGAAATACAGTATCAACGAATATAAGTTGGTTTACAGTAGAAATTTATTTCTATGTTATGTTTTATCAAAACTGTGATGGCGTATGAGACACGTTAAATTGTTAAAATGATCAGCAAGAAGGGAACCGCAAATGACATCGCTGAAAATAAGTCTAAATAATTCAAAATAACTTATGTTTGTCATTGCCCTTAAATAATGAAATGTTATCACTTAAAGAGTATAACATCACATCTCGAAAATTTGAAATATATATTCCTTGCTGGTTTAGGTGTCTATATTGATCCACTTTTCAGTACATTTTAATCAAATATATAAACAACAGTTATCACACAAACAAGATAATAAGGAACATTCATAATACGGTGAAAAATGAAGTGATCTGTAATAAATAGCCTTGAGTATCGTGTTTTCTATTAAATGTAACGCGCCATATCGAATTAAGACTTAATTGAACATAACTAGTTATGTTAACGGCTCCCACCTGATACTTTAATCAGTATTAAGCACTCTTAAATCAATAGCATGTACCAAAATTTAAAAAAGGACATATATATATACAGCAGTTCGAATCCTAGCGAGGGAAGAACAAAACAATTGCGAAAGCAAATTTGCAGATCTAATATTGCTAGGCTGTTGTTTAGACAATTATATATACATAATATATTTTCAGGTTGTACGATCACCATCAATGTTGGTGATCTGATGAATAAAATCTGTTCTAGAGTCGTCACTGGTTCAGACGAAATCATGGTAATCATAATATTGTTTTGTCTGTGATTGCATCTTACATTAATTTGTAGGGATCCTCTACTATAGATAATTTAGCTGATCTGTAACAATTCCATCTTCATGTCGTTTGTCAGATTATTTTTGATTTATGAGTTTGACTGTCCCTCTGGTATCTTTCGTCCCTCTTTTATATCATGTACTGTGTTACGACGCTAGATTAAAACTGATGAGGAAAGGTAACATCCGGCCACCGAAATCTTTATTTTTGCAAGGCCTAGGTAGTCGAGTGGTCTAGCGCGTAAGGCACAGTGCAAGGCGATTTGGTGGCCCAATATACAGTAACTTAGGGAATCGCATTAATACTAAAAATAGCAAAATCAGATGCATAGACAGAATAGGTGTTACCAGCTATGCATGCATTACTCGCAATGCAAAAGGACACAACCAGTAACTGTCTAGTGATCAGCAACGTACTGGTTACATTGTTTTTAATGGAACTCGGCGTCCACTGTTCTGTATTGTCTTTATGTATCTTCCAATGATAAAAATACACATTGGACAGTAATCACTCAGGACATTTGTTAATTCAGTTAAATACAAACTAATTGCCCCATGTCATTAAAAATCATACTTCACTTAAATCCAAACTGAACAAAAAAAAGGAAAAACATCTTGTAAAGATTTTAATAAATTTACTTTCGACTATATAGATATAGAATGAAGATAGTTTGTTACTTAATAAAGCAAATTCATGGATCCATAATCTGTCGATACCTGTATCTAAACAATGCACAAAGTCATGTTTTTCCCTGACTGTTTTTGACGTCTTTACACCAAATCCATTTGTTGTTCGATGTGTACTGTAGCTACTATACTCTTGGGTACATGTTATTTTAGTAGTAATTGACTTTGAACTAGATGTCAGTAACAGCAAGTACTCTCAGATATGCACTTAGTGTCTTTTAGTTGTTTGGATGTATAAGAACCCGGCCACGTCCAATCTGAGTTTTTGTTAATGTGTTTTTATTTGTATCCTTCTGATGAGTTAAGCCCTTTTCAACTGATTAGTCCATACTAATGTTGCACTGTTACACTGTCCCAGATTAATGGGAGGAATGAGATTCGGCTTCCATGTTTAACTCCGCCACATTCTATATGTATGGGCCTGTCCAAAGTCGGGAGCATATAATTCAGTGGGTGTCATTTATTATTGTGTTACATGATTGTTTTTTGTTCATTTAAAAAAAAAAAATTACATGAATAAGACTGTTAGTTTTCTCGTTTAAATTGTTTAACATTTGTAATTCCGGGGCACTTTATAGCTGACTATGCGGCTGCATGGGGTTTGCTCGTTGTTGAAGGCCGCAAGGCGAGCGATTGTTGTTTAAATATATGCCATTCGGTCTCTGGTTAAAATTTCTCATTGGCAATCATATCACATTTTTTTTTCTAGTATTCACATGAAGTAAATACGAAATAAAAAAGATTATATACTTGTAGTACTTTTGATCATGTTTATTTTACATATATCATTAAGATTGATATCAAGTAATGTTGAAAGTAACAACTGATGGGAAGTTAAGGTCAAATATATCTCACGGATTCATGGGATTTGTGTAGGCAGAAACATTCAAAGGGACATTCAAACGCATAATTCGAAGTATACACTAAAATATAAATTGTGTTAAAGAAAAATTAATTTCTTAAAGAAGCAGAATTCCGATGTCATTCCAATCAGTGAAATGTATCCAGGAATTCTACGAAATCGTTTTAAAAATCAATTCGACTTATATTTATACAATATTGACAATTCATTGGCCTAGAATGACATTACTCATGTATATCTGGTTTGAGATAAAGAATACCACCGACTTTTAACTATTAAATGGTGTTACGGTGCAATGTTTTTTTTATTTTTTTCTTTCAATTTGCTAAATATATGTGCTTTTTCTTTATAGTCTTTATATGCCATGTTCTTGTCTTTGTTGACATAGTTGTTTTTGTCATATTAACTTGGAGTACATGTATAACACAATGTTGACTGCTGTATCCATTTGTTTTGACCTATTATGTCTGTTTGTATTACTCACACATTGTTGTTAATATAATGAAATACTATTCGACAATTAAACAAGTGAAAGGTTTAGATATCTATAAAACCAGGCTTTATCCACCATTTTCTACATAAGCAAATGACTGTACCAAGTCAGAAATATGACAGTTGATTTCGATTCGTTTGATGTGTTTGATCTTTTGATTTTGCAATTTGATAAGTGACTTTCCGTTTGAAATTTGTCTGAAGTTTTTGATATTACTGCAAAATTGTACAGATTGCGATTGACGATTTTGCAGTAGAGTATTATAGCTTTTAGACAGCCACTTCACATTGATCACACTGGCTGAAAACATTTTCAAACTATTTCAGAAGGCCATCCTTTTTCTGTATAATGATTGTTGTTCAGAACTGTAAAATAATGTTATGTCGAGTTATACATCGTGATGACCCGACTTTGTATCGTCCTTTTAATTATGATATCAATGAGATAAGGAATGGATTTGTGTTTTTTTTAATCTTGTCTTTCTTGAATGAAGTTGGGGTATACGTGGGATTCCAAGATTTGCGGCTAATTCAAAGTTTAGAGAGATATTTCGTTATATAATCTTTTTTTCAGTTAAAAAGAAAACATTTTGTTCCGTCTGTTTTTTTCTGAAACGATAACAACTTTGTCGTGCACATCTTATAAAGCTTACACAACCTCTAGCTTTTTGAAAGGGTAAAAAACCCGCCAGTTTATTTATAATCGTAGACTTGAAAGCATTTCTGAATGTATGACTGGTGCTTTCAGATAAAGAGTCAATGTTTAGAACTTCTTGGTGGCGCTACATGGACGATGCTCTCTTAATCAATATATCAAATTGTGTTGACGATGTTGAAACTATCTTTCCCTTTGAACTTGAAATAGGAAAAAAGTCCGTCTCTATTCTTGACTAACAAATTGAAATTGAATACAAATTGATGATGAGGGTAGGTGAAGAACGAAACATTCCAACAAAAATAGAATAAAAGCCTCCCAATTGTAAATTGTGAATCATGTCGTCAACAATTTTATAGACGCTATTACGATTTGGTTGACCGTTACGAAATTTCTGTTTCCATATACATATGACGACATATTATTCAATATACGTTACCAGAATCAAGCTCTCCCTTCCCCGAATTTGTTCTGCTGAATAGGATTTATGACCAGTTTTTACGTACAAATTTGGAGCAGGATCTGGTTACCAATCCTGAACACCTGAGATCACCGTCGGTTTTTGTAGGGGCTTGCATTGCTTAGTCTTTATGTTTTATGTATTGCGTTCAGTTGTTGTTGTTTTTTTTGTCTTCGTCTGGCAAGGAATTGTCTGTTGTTTATTTTCGACTTTTGAATTAGACATAAAAGGTTTGTGTGACGATCATTGGGACCATAAGCAGTCAATTTTGTGTAAAACATACATCACATACATACAACACAACCAACTGAAAATAAAATGAACGAACAAACATACAAATTAATCTAACAAAGACGCCAACAAAAAGGTGCAATAATTGGAAAAACTTATCAAAGATGCCAAGATCAAAATTACGCTAGACATGCAATTCGTACTAAAAAAACAACTAATGACGTAACCAACAAAATAAAGAATTCGTGAAATTGGTAGTAAATACCGTGTATTTGAAAAAGACAACGTCAAATTCATAAAATTAGTGTATTTCTGTAAACATAAAAAAACAAAAGAAACTTTTATGAGCTATTGCCCTTTAAAGTAACTTTTTTTCGCAATTGTTCGTAATTTTTTTTGGTTATCTTCTAATTTGAAAATAAAGCAATGTTTTAATTTGAAAATATAGCATTCTTTTAATTTGAAAATATAGCAATCTTTAAACATTCTGAACTTTGTCAAAACTACAAAAAAAATATTTAATTATTGTAGATGTTGCTAAAGTCACAATAGCGTTTTATTCACAACAAAAGAATTTAACATCATTGAGTGCTGTATCGTCGACTCCTTCTCCTTGGTTTGAATGAATCTTAGTTTTTATACCACATATGGCACTGTTCACTGGACAGGCATCACTCCACTCGCCGTAAGAGCCATATGGTCCATACCCAGGTGGATAGCTTAGGTCGAAGTCATTCCCGCTGTCTTTGAAATTTCTGCATTTGAATTTGACATGGTTGGCACCTGTGTTATCCCTACTTTCGTCCTATCAAACAAAAGAAAAGACACTGTTTTGATTTCACCCTCTTAGCAATTACGTTTATTAGGTCATAAATTAAAGAACTAAACATACATTTTTTTAATTTATACTAAAAAGCAGTATGAAAGTTACTCGAATTACTTGTGATAACTTTGATACAAATTAAAAACCAATTCTTCAGACAACAATTGAAGGTCTTTCCACCTCGATAATAAGAATGAAATTTAAAAAAAACTGGTTAGAAAATGTCACTCCTTGTTGATGTAATTTGATTCTTCAAATTGATATAAAAAAATAAGATTAATAGGTATATGCAGAAGAATTACATGTTTTATTATGAACAGAAAATTATTTTTAGCAAAGGTCAAAATCTAGAACGTCAAATTGACCTTTGACCTTGACCTCAATTTCAAGGTCATATGTCAGTGATCTCAAATCAAAAGACCCCAGGTCAATCATTTGTATGGTTGTGGAGAAATACTGATTTTAAATACATAAGGGGAGAAAACTTCTATCAGGGTAAACCAAAACACTTCGGCTGAAATAGGTTAAAGTTGCGCCTTTTTGTAAACAGTAATTTGGCAAACAAATCATATCATTAACTGCAACAGTTTCTTTTGAATAACGATAACAAGCAAAATTCAAAATTTATAACATGACCTTGACCTTTGACCTTGATCTCAATTTCAAGGTCATAGGTCAGTGAACTCAAAACGGAAGACTGAAGGTCAATCACTTGTATGGTTGTGGAGAAATACTGATTTGAAATACATAAGGGCAGAAAACTCCTATAAGGGTTAACCAAGACACTTTGACTGAAATAGGTTGAAGTTGCGCCTTATTGTAAACAGTTATTTGGCAAACACATCATACCATTTACTGTCACAGTTTCTGGGGAATAACGATAACAAGCAAAATTTAGAACATGACCTTGACCTATGACTTTGACTTCAGTTTCCTTCAAATGGACCAAGGACTTCATATCAAAAGACTGTAGGCCTCTACGACTTATAACGTATGAATTTATCCAACAAATTGCCTATCTTGAATTTTCAAAGGAAAATAACTCCCATAAGATGTCTTCCGATCACTCAAGTCAAAATAAACCAAATCATTTTCAAGAGTAGACAAACAATTTGGTGAAAACAGTTTGCTAAAATCTTTTACGGTTTTAGAGATATAGCGATAACAAGAAAAAGGGACGCGGGGAGATAACTCCTATAAGAAGAAGTGTTCGGTCACACAGGGTCAGTTTTGAAACCCCCATTACTGTACAACATCATTGGCCACAAAATCTATTCGATATGTTATAAGACAAAAAAGCATCTCAGACGGCAGAAGAAAAACAAAGGTCGTGGAAAGACCTAAAAATGTTATTACTTATTAGGCTTAGGCACTACATAATTTTGGTTGCTAGCATAAGACTTTTTTTTTACATAATAGTAAATGCTTCCTATGAAATTTGATTCCATAATTTAACAAGTTCAACATATGAAGGTTACGCAGTTTAAAAATTGCATTATTTTGGATAAATATTATCATGATTGTAGCAATGTTCTTTAAACAGACTATTATTTCAATTTGGAATAGTTTTTAATTATGGAATTTACAAATTTTTTTGTTTTGATGTTTTTTATAAATTCCATTTTTATTCTGTATTTTAAAGTTCTGTGCGGTGCACATCACTTTCTATTCCCAATAAGATAACATATTTTCAATAGAATGCAGTACAGTGAAGTGCACAACACTATCTATAAAAAAATACATTGTATGGAAAGTGTTACAATGTATGCAATACTTGAAACATTGTAATGAACAATAAACATAGATTTTCATTAAAAATTTCAAGCACAAGAAATAAAGCAAAATTCCATAATAAAACAATTCCAAATTGAAATAATAGCATGTTTTTAGATAATACTTTGAAATGCTTAAAACATTTGTCAGAATTACTAGTATTACTTAAATTATTTTCATATCAAATTATCTTCAAATTATCATTATTCATTTTTGATGTGTAAACTTGCATGACTAAAGTCTTACTAAAATTAATTATTTTTTATCATAAATGTACAAAATTGTATCGTATGTCCTGTATTTAATAAGTAGTTTTTTTATTTGAGGCTGAACAAATATTCAGCCAATCAGAATTAAGGTTTCATTTGACTTTGGTAAGCTATTTTTGAAAATTGGCTTGAACTCATTCAGATTTGAATTGAAACAAAAAGTATACTGAGTTTGTTGAAATACTTGCAAGATTGACAAGAATGAAAGGAAAGGAGAACTTTACAAAAAGAACACTTTGTTGGTATTCATGTTTCTCGCTACACTTTGTATACCAATTCAATTAAATGAAAATATTGCAGAAAGAGTTGCTTGGGAGATAGCCCATGTTAACTTACAACAAACAAGAATAGAAATAGATTATAACAAAGGATATAGTAAATATGATAATTCTTTAAAAAGGTATGTTATTTTTTCAAATTATATACATTCATATAAAAACAGTGTAAAATTTTTATTTTAATCCGTTAATAAAATATACAATTTATATGTAAAAGAATTACTCAAAAACTACAAATAAATGTTCTGTTTACAAGTAATAGTATTTCTAGTTATAACTTACAATAAGTAAAATAATGGCATACAAGTGATACACAACTTACTAAGAGTATTAAAAGAAATACTCAATAAATATTAAAAGAATTAATTTACTTACCATTATTAATAAAAATACTTAATGTGTATTAAAAGAATAACTTACTATCATTAAAATAATAACTTACTTTTATTAATGGAATAACTTACTTTTATTAATAGAATTACTTACTGTTATTAAAAGAATTAGTTACTTTTATTAAAAGAATCACTTACGTTAATAAACAAAATAACTTACTATAAATAAAAGTATTACTTATCTTATTGGAAAACAATTACTTAGTATTTATTAACAGAATTACTGAAGAGACATTAAAAAATTACTTACATTTAATTATTAGATGATACTTACAATTATTTTGCATTACAAGCAATCACTCATTTTTTGACAAACATTTGTACTTGTTTTTTTTACTTGATTTGAGTAAAGTCAATACTTGTTTTAAGTAAAGTCAAGTAATTTATTTTTTTGAGTGTGGGATGATTTAATCGTTAGTTGGCGTATCTTTGTGTTCGTTTGTAAAATTTTATCTCGATCTATGAACCAACACGACTGAATTTAAAATAACATTGTAAAAAAGAATAAAATTGTGTAACATATAAAAAATTGTGGTAAATACAGAAATGAAGCATGTATATATTTGGTGAGTGAATATCTTTCCTTCCTTCCATCAGATTGTTAATCGACTTCAACATGAGCAAATAATAAATTCATTGATCTCTGAAATGTGGTGGCTCTCCTTTTTAAGTCCATTTGATTTGTTATAAAATAACTATTAATCTGGCATAGCAACGAATGATAAGAAATATTCTTATGATCTGATTTCTAAAATTCGGAACACATAAGTAATATCTTATTGAAGATATACAAGAACAAAAAATATACAAATAAATCAAATCATATCGCCAAGCTTAGAATTACATGACTTAGTGTAGGTACATTCCATATTTGATATATTTTAGTAGCTTTACTGCATGGAATAAACTTGAGATACCAAGATGGAAATGTTTTACTTGCACATAATGCGCGTTTCGTCTTCAAAAGACTTATTAGAAACGCTCAATCAAAAAAAAGTTAAAATGCCAAATAAGGTACGTAATTGAAAAGCAAAGGCAAAAGGGTTTGACACGGACTTATTCAATTTGGAAAAGAAAATGAAGCTAAGGAAAAAAATGGATTGTTTTGCAAATGATTTCGTGTGTAATTTAATTACATTTAATCCATTTAGACATCTAAGTTTTAGGTTTGTAAATTATTCATGAGAATATTTGAGGAGACATCAGGTATCTTTAAATGTCGAACACACATTTATACCTAGTCGACTTACATAGTATTTCTGTACTTGTAGAGAGAAAGAGGTCAGAAAGGTGTCAGCTGGACAAAGTGCTTCCCCAGTCCAATCTCCCCATAACTGTTGACCAGAACTTGCTTTATCACCACAGCGATCACTTCCTCTACTACCACATATAATTTCAATAACGTTCAATTCGGTATTATCTGTTTCATGCGGCGCTTCAATCTGTCAGTCAAAGAAAAAGTAAGCAGTTTAAATGATGTATGCATATATGATATTCTCAATTAACGTAGCGCTATATACGTTTGTTTCATTATCCACATGCGGCTAATTCATATTTGAGTCGAACGAAATAAACAATTTCAAACATGTATTATACGATATCTTGATTTGGCGTACTGATTAACATACATTTATGGATGCTTCCGATCTATTTCGCTTGATATTTTTCTCCTTGTCTGTGTTATTGGACGTCATGATTTTGAGCTTCTGATTTGTTGATCACACTACCTTTTTCTTAATTTTACTTCGTGATCGTGTTTTTCTTTACTCAAGAATATCCAAAGGTATTTATAGCCACATGCCTAGTGACTTTGAACATTCATTGGACCAATAATTTACATGTAAAATTAAAAAAAAAAATATTCTAAAGTTTCCTTTTGTTTGTCTGTAGTCATATTGGCGATTTATTCTGTTTGTTTGCTGAACCTAAGCGTTTGGTCATTTTTGATTCAGATAAAAAAGACAAAAAAGGAGCAATCAATAATGTTTATATAGTCTTTTTGCCATTTCTTAGATAATATCTGTGCATTATTCTTGTCAATGAGACATACTTAATGAATACTTTCAGGTCGAGAGAAGAAATATACATAAATTGTTATTTCAAAATAGTCAAGGAAATATAATATACATATTTTAATCGGATTGTCGTCTTTTTAAAAACACAAAAGGAGCAATCAATAAAGTTTCCATAGTCTTTTTTCCATTTGTCAGATAATATCTGTGCATTATTCTTGTAAATGAGACATACATACTTAATGCATACTTTCAGGTTGAGAAAAGAAATATACAGAAATAATTCAATTCAAAGTAGACAAGGAAATATAGTATACATATTTGTTTCCAATTATCGTTGGAAGCATATAAAGAGATTCATCGATTAGATTGTGGATGATGCGAATGTAGCGGGTGTACTGGATACGATGGCAAACTTGATTATTGATGCAAACATTTATTTACCTCGATTCATTAATTGATTTCAAAATAAATTCCGTTCACAACTTCATGTAAAAGAATCTGTGGAAAAAACGTGTTAAAAGAATTGTTGATTAATATAATTCGAAACTCAGGCGAAGCAGACAGTCGTTTTGTTATCGAAATATGAGAAGAAACGATATTAGAATTTGAGAACACATATAAATATTTAATTTCCAATAAACAACTGGAATGAATATGCAAGATAAATTTTAAAATGAATGATTCCAAAGTATGATTATATATTCCAAACTAATACATAAAGGACGGAAAGTTTATGTATTTGAGTGTCGACACAATGCTATATAACTTATAACAGCAAGTCGCCCCTTGTGCACCACGCAACTTATAACTTAAATGAAACAATCTACAGTTCGGTATTAAAGGATAACGTGCATGTAATAAAGCATACCTTCATTTTGTAACCAATTGCGTAATGACCATTAGTACAAAATTGTTCATCTGTCCATTCACCCAAAACTCCGCCATTTGAAACAAACAACATTTTAGTATATTCTAAAATATACAAAAAATTAACGCATAACATTAGAGTCCTAATTTGTTAGCTATTACTAACATTGTGATAAAATTTGTTACAAAATTGTGAGATTCTAGTTGTTTAAATAATCTGAACGCATGATTAAGCTCATGTGCATTATGTACTTCTGAACATGTTACCAACTAACAAATGCTAAAAGATGAGTAAAAACTATAACTTGTAGGTCCATTTTTTCAAACTAAACAAAATACAACTAAACCGATATTTTTACTATTTGGAAATTTGAAAATGCCTCATACATATCGATTTGGAGGACATTTTAGCGAACAATATCGGCCTTATAACTAATTTTGACACCTTGTTTTTTACTCATTTCAAGGAAAACTAAAATTATTAATGCCAACACTAAGTCTGATAAATAAAATTTAGACGGAAACGGTCTTATGATCTAGGCAGCTCTAAAACAACAAAATAGGTAAATAAGTAATTTTCAGATTATGTTCAATTTTGTTGACAATATTTTGACATGTTTGATACGAAAATGATGGCGGTTTTACTGAAATTGCAGCGTCCATGATCTTATTCAGGGAAAAAGTATGAATATTCTGAACCTTTCGCATCATAAGTAGTTTGACGATTAAACACTAACATTAGCAATGGTTTGACTTACCGCCATATTTGCGACTAGTCTGTAGGATGTTTGAACCAACCATGTCATCAAAAACTGTATGACAACAACGAGACTGTCCGAGTTTACACTCTCGAGTCGAGGTAGCATAAGTTATCTCACAGCAGTTGTCACTGTTTTCCAAACAGACGTTTGCACACTGGCTTTCCGACATTCTCCCTACTAACGTTGAGTTCACCAACCGTATTTTCTTATTTCTCTCTATTATAAAGTTTTCTTCTCTTGTCTGATATTTCCCGGTAGTTAAACTTGCGTTTTGCAAAATCAATTTTAATATCAAAATGATTGTATATATTTTCATTTTTGAAAAGAATGAAAATTAATATTAAAAATGAAAATCAGAGAATAATTCCACTGCATTTATATGGGTTTCTAGTTGAAACCTAAAATGTCTCATTTACATATATATATACACATAAAGTTACCTAAAATATGTCTTTTTACAATAAGATGGGTGTTCGCGCTTTTAACGAGTAGATATAAAACTCGCGTGTCAATCACGATGGAAGGTTGGCGAAAACAAGTGGTATTAATACCAGAAGTCAGCTGTATTAATATTATTGACATGTTCTACGTTCTATCTGGGACTATTATACTAACGGTACTGGAGACTGATCGATCTGTTGATATTTCATTGCCTCGATAGCGGATTATTGATTTTTTGTTTTGATTGACAGCGGATTATTGATTTTTTGTTTTTTATTGACAGCTTATCATGTGACATTGTAAATAAGCATTCGGTACATGTATAATAGATTTCGGCAAACAAGTCAGAATATATAGAAAAACTGTTAAAAATGGTGGGTTTGGAATAAAGGATAATTATTAAATTAATTAGTTTAAATGCAAAAAATAGACATTGTTTATGAAAAATTATTAAGATGTAGTTAATATATCAGTGTTTAAATAAACCAGACATGGTCGAAATGTCGTCACTTTACTTGACCGCTAAGAAAACAACGTGTCAAAGTTTCACAGATCATAAATAATCTTGATAAAAACAATAAGTGTGCAATAAAAACCATGTTGACACTTTCAATTCCTAATTAATCCATATAACAAAAGTTACCCTGGTCTCATGAAAATATAAATACATTGTTTTGAACTTTTGTGAACCTCTTGTTTACACCATACTTTCAATATGGATGTGCATGGTCGGTCCTACTTTTGTAATTCTAATTGTGGAACCTAGTGTACATGCTAATGCCACCTGAAGACCATTACTAAGCGAAACTAACCGTGATTATAATAAATTATAGCACACATAAAAGGAGTAGGCAATTATATAGGAACAGTAAAATTTATTTGAGCCGTGCATATGGATTCCGCTTGCAGTGAGAAAGAGACTTTTTTCCACTTTTCACTTTAAAAAGTGAAAAAATAAATAGACAAATCCAATCTATAACCTATAAATATGATTTTTCAATCTTCATATGTTATTTTTTACACTTAAGGTGGGATTTGGTGATTAAAAACAACTGTCAAAGATCGAGTATAATATTAATATAATAGTCCCAGGTTTTATGAAGTGTTGTTGAAATCTTAATTATTATAATACCATTCATACGACGCAGAAATCTGTTTTTTTCTGTCAAGGAAATGCTGAACAGCCATCTTTTTAAAGTTAATACTAATTATGATCATATTGTTGAACCATTTTGACAGACTTATCTATTTTGTTTCAAAAGTGTTTTCATTAATTTCAATAATTTGGATACAGGAACTTTAACGTTCCGATCGCAAAACATGACATGGTATGACAATGGAGACGATTTTAATTTTCAAATTATTAATTCCCCCAACCTTAGTAGCAATCTATCAACTTCACTTGCATAAGGGATATTTATTCGGTATACAAGAGCTTACAGTTCCTACTCTGACTTTGTCAAACGTCACCAGTGTCTGAGGGGTATGTCAAAGAAGATCTCGTCTGTTTTCTAAAAAGGTCATCGGAAGGTACCATGACCTTGTTAATAAATATTCTTATCAACTTAAAAAATAATACACGAAGGCCCTGTAGTATGATATCTGGGTACTGGCGTTGTTGATCATCTTGCAAAAGGTGTTAAGGAATTCTTTTAATTGTCATTATGACTATGTTACTTTTACTGTTAATTCTGTTTGTGGTACTATCCATTTGACGTGACTCTGTATTTATACTTGCCGTCATTGTGTTTTTGTTATATGGTTAAACTTTTGTATTCTTGTCTTTCATGTTTGCTAATGTGCTTTGTCTATTTGCCTTGTTGTGCTTCTTTGTTACATATTTGTGTTTTTTCATAATGATAACAATGAATAAATTAATGTTCTTTTTTGTTTTAAATACTGATCGAGATTTCAGTATGAATAAATTGTGTTTTGAATTTTAAGAATTTATGAGAAATCGAAAGTTATATTTTTTTTCCATCAACAGGATCACTGCCCCACTTGTGTTGAGTTTCCTGTTGTAAAGTACTTTACATTTAATATTCAAATAATTCTAGGTTTCATAACGAGTGAAGGTTGGATATCGCTTAATATCAACGCTCGTTATTTGAGGTTAATAGTATAAACTCGCCGAAGGCAGCGAGTGTATTTCTATTATCTAAATTTAATAACGAGAGTTGATATCAAGCTATATCCAACTCTCACAAGTTGTAAAACCGATTAACGTTATGGTTAACACTTTCATTGTCTTGAATCAAAAATTAAACGAATCTAGTCTTTTGCACATTTCAGTATGACGTCATATGTACTGTTACGATTTCAAACTTGAACATCAGACATTTTAAAACTTTTTGTACGTTTTAGAAAGTAATAAAGAAGATTTTTAAGTGAAAAGTGTACGTGTTTTATATATTATTGAAAACATCACATATGTCTGTTTCCACGAAGGAAATATACAACGTCTTAACCTTTGAAACTGACCAATGACTTAACGAAATATCAATTGAAATGTTGTAGTATCATCTCATAATGCTCAATAAGCTAATCAAAATTATGCATATTTTCATATATTTTTTCGTATCACACTCCATGCAATATGATACGTGAAATACCTCATCACGCAAGAAGTCGATAAAAGGACCCCAGCCATAAGAGAATTACACTTATGTTATGTTTTGTTATAAAATTTATATACAAAAATACAAAGGAGCCCCACCTACTTCTAGTAAAACTTCAATATTTCATTGCCTTTGTTCACCCTAAGGAAGTGTATAGGTTAGGCTAAATATAAATTACTTCTACAGAAAAAATAACGCCAAAAAAAGTAACTGGCATTACTCTTAACTTGTTATTGCTCATCAATAATGAGGCTGTCGGGACTTGAATATCATATGTACAATTATGAACACATATTTGATACCGCGAACCAAGTATTTATTCGTTTTCCGTGGATCATTATATTATGTTTAGTCCAAGATTTACAAAATAACAACTCATCAGAAATGATTATTGACTGATGGTTAAATAAAGTAATATTTGTCGTGCTACCATTATCAACTTCATTTATCCGTGACAAATAAGCTAGTTTTTTTTTATTAAACATATTGAAATATATAGTCAAAACATAGAATCTTTTATTTCTATTGACCTATACACTCAAAAAAATAATTACTTGAATTTACTTAAAACAAGTATTTAATTTACTCAAATTAAGTAAAAAAACAAGTAAAAATGTTTGTCAAAAAATTAGTAATTCCTAGTAATGCCAAGTAATTGTAAGTAATTACCTAGTAATTAAATTTAAGTAATTTTTCAATGTATCTTAAGTAATTCTTTTCATGAATACTTAAGTAATTTCTTTCCTATATACTAAGTAATTCTTTTTATTATAGTAAGTGATTCATTTAATACACTTTAAGTATTTCTTTTAATTATAGTAAGTAATTCATTTAATACACCTTAAGTATTTCTTTTATATATGACTTAATCTAAGTTATTTCTTTCTACTAAAAACAGTACAGGTCAGTTATTACCTAAATATGGATTAAGTGATTCATTTACTCAAGTGAGTAAAATTATTATTAGTATTTGTTTTAATTTAAGTAATTTTTTTTGATAGACACACTTTTTCAGTAAAACAATTACTTGTTTCAAGTAAGTATTTTCATATCTAGTAAAATATAAGTAATTGCTAGTAATAGTGAGTAATTGGTAAGTAATTCCTAGTAATGAGTAATAAAAAAAGAATACTTAATTCAAGTAAAATATAATTACTTAGTAATATTTTTTTGTGTGTGTATGCACGTGTGTTTCCATTCTTTCATCCCGGTTCCCCCCTCGCACTTGCAGTGTACGGTGACCAAAGATATGTCTCGTAGTTAAGGTCACTGCATACGTGAAAAATATTGGCAAATAAGTTTCTTGTCAATAATTCAGCTTTTGCACATTTATTAAGATTATAATAATGTAATAGATTTTCTTTTTTTCAGTTAAACGTAGCCATATAAATACATGTACGTAAAACACGATCACCTTTTTTGTCTCTATTAGAAGTTTCATGTGGCTTCATAAATGTATACTGAACTGTTTTTTTCAAATGTGTCTGCATATTTGATATACGAAGATTCATTCTAAGACCAATTAATGTAAGGTTTGCGAACACAGGAAGATAACTCGGATTCAAATAGTTGAACTAAGGAGGGACCTACCACTTTGAATCTCTTTCATCAACCAATGTTCGATGACTATAATATTATCGAAAATAAAACAACACCTTCCTCAAATCTCCATTTTATTGTGATTTTATCTAAATTTGGACCGTAGAAGAAACGTTACAACCTTCAGTTTTCGTCTTTATGACGTCACGTTTACCCATGACGTTTATGGACGAAAACCATCCATAAAGTTTTGCGAAAATTTATTTTATTTAAAATTTATACATTTTTTATGGCCCCACCGTAGCACAGTTCTACCCTTGTCCGTCTGTAAAGTGAGTCTGTCCATATGTACGTACGTCCGTTAGTCCTATTACATATAACTTAGCATTCTTATTCAATTTTTATTTTCTAAATGCAGGATGCATTAACGAACATCTTGAATGAAGCATATCATTTTCCATTGCAGAAAAAATTCTTATATTTTCCTTCAATCAAACCCAGTTATTTTGTTATGCTTTATTTAAAATCCTGCTCAAAGAAATTGTAGATACACATGACAATTTGAAAGGTTTATTGTTTTCTTATTTTTTGAAGACCTTGATGTTTTGGATATCGGAAGAATCTGATCTATCAATGTGGTGACCACACAGTATCATACCATGTTGTATTGCTTGTTCAAAGAGACTCTTATACTGTATTGAGTATTCAATATTATTACATTATTTCATTCCTGATAACAACTTATTTTTTTTACTATTCAATACTGAAAACAGAGACAAAATGATAAACATTCTAAAAAACCTAGATGATCAAGGAGTACACTGATTTATCAGATCATAGACTCTGAGAGATTATTTAGGACTAAATTTTTGAAGGTAATAATAGGTCGCTGTTAAGTGAAAATACTATCCCAATCAATGGAATAATTTCAATACGGGATCCCATCAAAATTCTGTATAATTATATTCATCATTCTAGAACTGCCTTATCAAGAAGTTTTATTAATCTTTCGTTGTCATATGTTTGACTGGAGTACCAAAGACTACACAAACGTCAACTCACCAAACAACAAATACCAGTACTACAAGTACAAATAACATTAACATTTTCCTGCACCAGATGCTCATTTCGACAATACATGTCTCTTCAGTGATGCTCACAATATGAGTGCAGTCATCCGTTGATAGGAACACGGACAGATGCAGTAGCAGGATGGCTGATGGTAGCCTCTTTCTTTTACGTTCATACAAATTATTCAAAACCATTACACATAATATTGTATGTTTCAAGTAAGTTCATAGATGTGCATTCACAGCACACCAGACTGAACAAGAACAAGGAATTTATGTGGAATTACGTAGAGAACGAAAAGTTAGGCGAAATAATGAATATGATTAGAATAAATTTGGTTAATTTTATTTAAATGTGTCTCCAATAATTCCACTAGAACTTAAAATTTATCAAAATGTCATCGTCTTGCTATCAATCCTGTAGTATATGCATATCTTCCTTTGTTACTTCCATCAACATGACATTACATCTTGTAGATGGGCGTTAAGTAAGTTATCAAATACAGTTTACCAAAATATTAAAAATATGACAGATGTAAGAGAACTACAATCATTTATATTACTTGGTATAGCCCTCCAAATGACAGATGATAAAAAATATGCAAAATTGTGGTTCTTTGTTGCTGCTTCTATTGATAAGTGGAATGCAACCAGTGCCAAAATAAGAGTGCTTCATCACATACATTAAGCCTGATCCTGGTAAAATCATACCTTTCCGTAACTTAAACTAGAAGAAAAACACAAATTGAGCCAGGGCTGAATCAATTGAGAAACCATAAATTGATGATGAATGGGTTTCGGTGTTTAAAAACGTATACGTCTAGCCTAACCATGAACCAGTGCTTAATGAAAATTTGACAAAATCTGGTTCACTGATTACACACTTTCGATAAAGAGCAATCCCATTGACTGATATCCTTCATCTAGATGTGTCCAGCCACTACTTTCTGCCCCCTCCCCCCCACACAAGATTGAGGCATAAATGATCATTAGTTATAACTATTGTCAAGTTTTACTTAAAAGAGGGACGAAAGATACCAAAGGGACAGTCAAACTCATAAATCTAAAACAAACTGACAACGCCATTACTTAACTGTTTTACAAAAAAAGATTTATTGTGGACGTATGATTTTAAAAAATAAATAAATATTAGATTTGTTTTACTGAAAGCTGTTTTCAACAGCTTA
Organism: Mytilus galloprovincialis; assembly: GCF_965363235.1. NCBI lineage: Eukaryota > Metazoa > Mollusca > Bivalvia > Mytilida > Mytilidae > Mytilus > Mytilus galloprovincialis. The sequence goes on from NC_134844.1 coordinate 45,441,464, forward strand.
AACAACAGGGTACTTATCAACTTATCTATGATAATTATTTATCCCACTGGGTCCATGCCACTGCTAATTTTGTCCCCTAGGGTATCAGCAGCCCATTAGTCAGCACTTCGGTGTTTGCATGGATATCATTTATATGGTCATTTATATAAATTAACTGTTTGCCAAAAATATAAATTATTTGAAATACTAAGCATTTTCATATCCCAGGAATACATTACCTTAGCTATATTTGGCTCATGTTTTTTTTTAATTTTGGGTGATCTATGCCCTTCAACTTTATACTGGTTTAGCCTTCTTACTTTTTTTATCTGAGCGTCACTGTTGAGTCTTAAAAAGACGAAACTCGCGTTGGACGTCACAAATTATAAGCCTGGTACTATTGGTAACTGTTATCACATATAATCAAGTTTAAAAGAACAAAATGTTTTATAATTCATTTTGATGTAAATCATATCTGTTAATGTTTCGTGTATTTGGTATCCATGAGTACATCTTTTGTATTGCATACGTTTCATCTGTTTTGTGTGTTTTTTTTTATTATTCTTAATGTTTGAATATGGATAGACGATAGATTCGATTAAATATAAAATCCTGAACCTTAGTATTCAATAAAGAATAATACATGTATTCTTTTCAGTATATTTTTGTCATGTAAGTCATTTTATTTTTCTTAAAGTGTTTGGTTCATTTTATCTATATCTAAGTTTGTCATTTGTCAAATTTAAATTATGACATTAAATGTTTCTGCTTTCTTCTGAATTTCCTATTTTGACACTACAAAAAAGAACGGCTACAATGTTTGATTGCGTTTTAACAATAAAAAGAACACTTTTTTTCCAGATTTTTGGGAAAAATTCAATTGCCTTAGCATTTTTATGTGAAACAGATTCTACCACCAAAAATCTTGCAATACGATATTTCCCCGCTCTGGACACGTTTGTTGAAACATAGCAAAACGGTCGGCGAGCATCGCGTCTTAGATTTGAAAATTAAAATGTCTCGAGTGGAGATATATCTATCACACTCGATGCAATGATATAATTTAAAATATAGACTGACTTCAAAGTTTTAGATTGACTGTTGTTTTTCTAATGTCAAGTGTCAGACAATGCAAGATAAGAATAAATTAAACAATCCAATATCGTATCGATGGCACACAACTGCAGATAACAAAAGTGTTCCTGCGTTTCCCCTTCTTATATTTGATGTGTTTTCCTCGGTTTCAGTTTGAAAACCCGGATTTGTTCTCTCTCAATCGATTATTGATTTTCGAACACCTGTGTACTACCTTCGCCTTTATTGATGTAATTGATGTCTTATATTAACTAAATAGCCTATTTTCCTTTTAAAACAAATATTATCTTTTGCATTATAAATCACCTTTAAGGTATCTGTAGGCTGTTACATTTTAGGAAGTAGATTTACGACAAAAATTACACATAAACTCAAAGGACACCGTATTGTGAATTTCTAGTCTAAAGATCGAAAGACTTTGAAAAAGTACACATGCGACTATTAAAAGCCTAACATCAGATTATATGCTGAATTTTATGCATCTTGAAGCTTTTTACTTTATTTTAAGCTGCAGTATCCATGAAATTTACGCAACAGGAATGTTTATGCGCATAAACATGAATGATTGACGTCAATTTATAGATGTAATTGTCATATCGGGGCCTTTTATAGCTGACTATGCTGTATGGGCTTTGCTCATTGTTGAAGGCCGTACGGTGACCTATAGTTGTTAATGTCTGTGTCATTTTGGCCTCTTGTGGACAGTTGTCTCATTGGCAATCATACCACATCTTCTTATTTATATGATATTGTTATACTATATTCGATATAGACTTTGTTTTTTGTATTTCATGTGCGAATGTTAAATAATGTAGCTCCGTTTTTATGTGTGTGTTCCTATCATATTTCAGGTTTTATCTTTCTTGCGATATAGTTGCATTATTTATGTACGGTCTTCAGAATCTTAATCTTGATAAGCGTTATAGATACCTATACGTTGATAAAATAACGTGTATAATATCTTAAGATGTCTTTATGTTTCGCTTCATACGTTTCAAAATAAATAATGTGGAAATGTTCAACTCAAACATTCTTCCAATAAAAATATCATTACAATTTTGTTTTTAATAATAATGTTAATGTTACGGACGCCATCACGAGTTGGTTGACCGTTATGGAATAACCGTTTCACAAATGATATCGGATATGTTCCTTACGTCGTAACTACAATCCCCTTCCCTTTCATGAATATGACCTACCGAATTAGACTATTTACCGGATTTGTAATCACTTAAGCAACACGACGGGTGCCACATGTGGAGCAGGATCTGCTTACCCTTCCGGAGCACCTGAGATCACCCCTAGTTTTTGGTGGGGTTCGTGTTGTTTATTCTTTAGTTTTCTATGTTGTGTCGTGTGTACTATTGTTTTTCTGTTTGTCTTTTTTATTTTTGGCCATGGCGTTGTCAGTTTGTTTTAGATTTATGAGTTTGACTGTCCCTTTGGTATCTTTCGTCCCTCTTTTAATGCAAATAATATGTTTTTGGAGTATAGAATCTTTGACAATGTCGTTCATGAAAATATGATAATGTGTGTTGCTGTTAAATTTTTACAAATTTGTTTTACGTTTGTTCGCATTTGATATAGTTATATATTATTTGGTTTCATAAGTCCTTCAACTATTGTGTAAGATATACATTTTCAATTATTTTAGCCTCATGCATTAATGAAAAAACATAAACTGTCGAAATATACAATATATGTTTACACTTCCATGACTTAAGGAACCTGGAACGTATCCCCCTCTTGTACATCTCTGCTCCTTTGTAATGCATTTTATTGACTTTTTGAAAATTTTATTTTGTGGGTTTTATCATCTCTCTTACATTTGACTTCCAAAAAATTTGGCCTCGTGCATCACTGTATACCCATGGCTGGTCATCTGTTGTAATACATTTAGTACTGTAAATTGTATCTATAAACAATAAAACATAAATGGATTTTGCACTTTTTGCTTTGTTATTTTAAAATAACGGTAGAGATAGTCAACGAAGAAGGTTTGTGTGCATGTGAATCGGCAAACTCATCGCTTTTTGTGTTTGTATAAATATAAATCTTTGAGATATCCATTTGTACAGTACGGCCTTCAACAATGAGCAAAATCAATACCGTATAATAAATCTATAAAAGGTCCTGACATGACAAATGGGTATCAGTAAAAACGAAAACAAAACAGTTTATGACGAAAACAAAAAACAGATTGCAATAAACGATAACTAAGTAAGAGGCGCATGGCTTGGAATATCAGCACAATGAATGTGGCGGTATCAATTATGTGTGTTGGCACTCAACCCTCCTTGTTTTACTTGAATAGGGGTATAACAGCGCAAAATATTTAAAAAAAAAATGGTAAAAATAGTTGGAATTGCTTTCCTCGTATATATACTTCAGTTAAACTATCCGGACCATGTGTTGTGCAATGTTGTTTGTTTTATTGTAGTTCTCGCTTGTTGGAGAGAGGTAGAGAGGGGAGTCATCTGGGTGTTTGGGCTGGTCTGTTGCACGGTCTACTATCTTTAATAAAAACTCGAACATCCGACAGAAAATCGTAAAGATGAACTAAATTTTATTTTATTGTTTAAAATGAAACAATTCAAGAAAAATTTCTACAATGAAAACGTCAACACAGAATATAGAATATATGATATATCAAGCTGTTCTTTGATTAATGTAGCTTATTCAAATAAATAAGAACAGTTTTCGCGTTTCTTCGGTACAAAATTTACAGAACAAAAAGCCCCTTTCTTACGTATCCGTATGTGCATCAACTTCCACTCAGTAATTCAAAAGGTATAATCCTAAGTAGATAAAATATATTACCGATTGTCTGAAGTTAAATATTCATCAGAATGAATTTTCTGTTGAATGTAAATGTGTGGCTACACTTAAATGATACCATACATAGCTTATTTTCATTAGAAAACCAATTGAAAGCTTTATTTCCTATCCTATCGTATCTGTTTGTTTTTATTTAAGAATTGAATGCTTCTTTTAATGATTTTATTCGGGTGTAAAAAACCTTAACTGAAGCACTTTTTGTATAGCATATAAGAGTTTAATAATAAAAATGTGCACTCGATCAACGCTTTACCAATCCTATAAAATTATAAAAGGAATCATCCGGTTTTTAATCAATTTTGTCATGCTACAACCATGAAATTAAAATTTATATTGCACTTTTTGGTTTATTTCTATGTATTGTTTTAGCATTATCGCGGATTGAATTGCTTGTGCTTTCATAACTGTTGTATGTTATACACAAATAAAATTTGGCATTGTTATTGTCAGCCATTTTGAATTACACATTGTAATGAAACATTCATGCAACGTAGTTATATTAGTTTCATTAATCTATATCTCCTGTGATCCTTACAACATATTTGCTTTCTGTTGGAAAGGTAAGATAAGAAATACAAACAAACAATCAAACAAACAACTAATTTATTAGAGTCTCACCTCTTTAAAATATTTGATATAAAACACAATATAATATTAACAGATCAATTTATAAAAGAGCCTCTCTAAAAAGAGACTGTAAAACATTCATTAAAATACATGTATATTACATCTATAACATATATCAACATATCTTAGCATAAAACACTATACTATTAAAAATAATTATACAAAAAACAAAAAACATACAAACAAAAAAAAAAACCAACAACATTACATACACTTATTACGAGCATAAAGTACACTTTTTCTTTAAACAAAAGTACTTCATAGCAGATTTAGCTGTAAAATTACAATTTCTGTTATCATGAAACATACACAAAAACTGTTCCTCATTACTCAAATTACTAAAACTACTTTCTATATTAAAAAAAAAATATCGTTTGCCTATCTACATATTCTGGGCATTCTAATAAAACATGTTTTCATCTTTTATTATATTCAAATATTTTTCTCTACAATTAAAACAGAAAATTTCATTTACATCTATACCTTTATATCTGCCAGTTTCAATTTTAATCGGAACAACACCCACTACAAAATCGTCAGAATCGTAATCAATTGTACTTGAACAATATATTAAAAAAAAAAAAAAAAAAAAAAAAAAAAAAAAAAAAAAAAAACAACTAAATGTAGTTACATATTTATTTCGATTAAAGAGGTTTCGGATCACATTTTCAGAATTTGTTCAATTTGAATTTTAGATATATATCAAGATTGAAACATACCATGCCAAGGATTTTTATAACAGACATCGAGGTCAAAACAATTTTTTTCAGTGTTGTGAAGCGGTATAGATGTAAACACATCTTAATGCAAACAAGTAATAAACATATAAGTGCTGAATGACATCCGACAAATTTTAATATACTGATATTTCATTACCTTATTTACAAAAGTACAACACATAACCCTTGGAGACACAACGTACGCTCATTCTGTTGTGATATATACTGTGAATTTTACTTAAGATTGAAATACATTTTTGAAAACATAGAAACAGAGGAATTTAAGGCTTTGTTGACATAATTATCAATATGCCAATCTTATATTGATATGGATACTGAAATTTCACCTATATGTATCTTTCAACTTGTTTTCCTTATTCTTGGTTGCTGTTTCATTGAATTTACTCAATATACATTCTTATCTTCATAAACATAGAACGAATGACGTAAACTTTGAAACAAAATATGATATTTTATAGATCATCTTTTCGATACAAGATTGGTTTATTGAATGGAATGAGTGAATGTCGAATAATGTTTCTCTATTTTTTTTGCAGATCAATGGTGCTAGCTTACTTGAGATATGTAATTTATAATTGCATAATCAATGTGAGACTTTCAGAATCTGGACGGTTTAAGGCTTGACATACTTAAACTAAACAACAAATTTGCAGAAATGAAAAATTGAAATTTTTGGTGAAGGAGAAATATATTTAGCTCATTTTGAACTAAACTTTACTTGTCCATGAGTTTGCATTAAAAATTGAGGATTTATGCACTCCATAGTATACTAGTTTAAGATCTCCAGAAAACCAGAGTTTTTTGCGTACATTGTAGTAGTTGTCTTCCGTTAAAAACCGATAAACATGGTTTGAGAATTAGCATGTAGAAAGGTGAGATATGTATGATTCAGGATATGCATGGTTTCTTTGGGGTTACACGTTAGGTAAAACGTGTAGAAATCTGGATAAAATTGCAACATTTGGTAGCACAGTTAAGGATTTTGAATTGGTGGCCCGACGCCTTTTAGGTAACTTTAAGTTTTATAAACTCGTCAACTTTTGTGTAAGATATGTATTTTCAGTTATTTGGTCTCATGATCACTGAACAAACATGAATTGTCGAAATGTTCATCTGGTGAAGTTAATTTGGTACCATTAATGTTATAACTAATCTTTGGGTCAACCCCTTTGCTAGTTGAGTGTCATTACCCGGGGGTACAACCAACTCAGTAGTGCTTACTTCAATACTTGCATGACAATTACGGATATTATTTATTGAATTTTGCCGTTATAAAGCTTAACAAAACCATCTTGAAATAAGTAGTGTATCTCCCTCTAGAACGGCTCTTGTTCTTTGTTCATTTTTGATTGATTTAGTTTTGAAAACATATCTTTGGCTTTACAATGTTTCAGCTCTCCAATCTTCGGACTTCCAAATATTGTGGCCTTGAGAATCACTGTAGAGGAATGAATTGTCGAAATGTTCATATGTTGCATTACACCTGGTACCGTTAACGTTATCAATACATACTGATACTTGTATTCGAAAAAAATGTCAGTTAAATAACGATATAACAATTGTATCTACTTTTTTTCAAATGTGGGGTCTTCCCATTAGTGGTATAACGATTGTGGTCATCCTAACGGTAGCATGATGGCGCAGTTTTGTATTATGTGGTTGGGCTAAAACTAACGATCCAGATAGTCAACGTGGGAAGTTTGTGTGCATGTAAAAGCGCAAACTGACCGCTTTTTGTGTCTATACAAATATAAAACTTTAAAATGTGATAAATATTTAAAGAAATTCCACTTGTAAAGTATGGTCTTCAACAATAGGCAAAATCAATACCGTTTAAAAAACTATAAAAGGTCCCGACATGACAAAATGGGTATCATTAAAACAGAAACGAAAAAAAAAAACAAACACCAATTTATGACAAATCAAAAACAACAGATTGCAATCAACGATAACCTTAAATAATAGGCACTTGACTTGGGTTGCTTAGCACATAGTATGGGCAAAATAAAACATGTGCGTGGGTACCTAACCATTCTCGCTAACTTGGAATAGTGGTTTAACATCACAAAATATAAATAATTGTAAAAATCATTTGGAATGGCTTGCGTTGTATATACACTTCAACCAAACTATCTGGATCATGTGTTGTTTAATGTCGTTTGAAGTTTTGTACACCTAATGTTTTGGAGGGAGGTGGAGGGGAGTCATGTGGGTGGTTAGTATATAAAAAGAAGATGTGGTATGATTGCCAATGAGACAACTGTCCACAAAAGACCAACATGACACAGACATTAACAACTATAGGTCACCGTACGGCCTTCAACAATGAGCAAAGCCCATACCGCATAGTCAGCTATAAAAGGCCCCGTTAGGAAATGTAAAACAATTCAAACGAAAAAACTAACGGCCTTATTTATGTAAAAAATGAACGAAAAACAAATATGTAACAGATAAACAAGCGACAACCACTGAATTACAGGCTCCTGACTTGGGACAGGCATAATATTTGTGGCGGGGTTAAACATGTTAGCGGGATTCCAACCCTCCCCTAACCTGGGACAGTGGTATAACAGTACAACATAAGAACGAACTATAAAAATCAGTTGAAAAAGGCTTAACTCATCAGATGGACAAAAATACAACTTCTAAGTTGGTTAACATCCAATATTTTATGGAAATATTCTTTATAAAGCACAAAAATGTCAGTATTCACCTCAGAAGCTAACAAAACCTTTAAATAGACTTATTAAGAAGGGATATAGTTACGATACTGTTGTCAGGTCATTAAAGATTGCATATTTTGGCGTTAATATTGATTCACTTATAGGGTCTTTGCATCGGAACTAAACACATTTATTATTAATAAACCAGTTGTTGGCATGACACGGGTTATGTTCTTCTCATATTTGTTATGATGGTATGATACTAAACCCCTCAGGGTAGAAGGATTGTGCCTGATATTCATATGATGAAGACATAATTTTTCAATCAGTTTAATTGAGGTCCGGATCTGGCATGTCAGTTAACTGCTAGTAGTCTGATGTTATTTATGTATTATTGTCATTTTGTTTATTTTCTTTGGTTACATCTTCTGACATCAGACTCGGACTTCTCTTGAACTGAATTTTAATGTGCGTATTGTTATGCGTTTACTTTTCTGCATTGGCTAGAGGTATAGGGGAGGGTTGAGATCTCACAAACATGTTTAACCCCGCCGCATTTTTGTGCCTGTCCCAAGTCAGGAGCCTCCGGCCTTTGTTAGTCTTGTATTATTTTAACTTAAGTTTCTTGTGTAAATTTGGAGTTTAGTATGGGGTTCATTATCACTAAACCAGTATATATTTGTTTAGGGGCCAGCTGAAGGACGCCTCCGGGGGCGAGAATTTCTCGTTGCATTGAAAACCTGTTGGTGACCTTCTGCTGTTGTCTGCTCTATGGTCGGGTTGTTATCTCTTTGGCACATTCCCCATTTCCATTCTAAATTTTATAAGGTTGGTATTTTGAACTGTCCACTATCTTTACTAAATCATTTTACACTTTTTATGTGCCTATGTTATCAAAACGTCTCAAAATAGAATTAACTATATAAAAAGTTACTTTTTAGGCTTCCATATTTGAATCAATTTTTGTAAACGTTCAAGTTTAAGACACTGATTTGTTGCTCGTAGTATATTTCGAACTCAGTAACCGACATTTCTCTGCATACTATTTAGAAATACTGAAGTACTAACGAAAAACTGTATATCTCTCAAATAAGAAAAATTATCGAATATCCGACAGAAAATCTCGAAGATAAACTTAATTCTAAAAAATAGGAAACTATTCACGAAAACTTTCTACAACGATAACATTAACACAGCATCTGAAATAGTTGATATATCAAGCTGTTTCGGACCATATGAGTGTTTGGATCATACGCATATGGTCGTGAATTTATACGGTCCGGAAAATATCCTCATTCCCATCATTTTACACACAGAAATCTAATTCTGAGTTAGGTTGTCTCTGTAGTTGTTACCTATACACAACTTAGAAGTTTAAATATTTATAATTCATAGGTCAGAAGAATAAAAGGTTAATTAAAACTTGTTTATTTGATACAGAATTCTGGTTTTCAATTGTTACATTTCACAGTGTTGCTTATAATTAGCAATAAGATAAAAGCACAAATGAATGTCGTTTAGCTAATAAAGAAAAATCTGTCAACATAGAAATTATATTCATCTTTAAGCACACCTGAAAATATAAAGTGTAAAGTGACAGATTAAATATCTGATTAAAGTAGAGCTTGTAATGGAGAGTGGGCGTATTGACGATCACTCACTACGTGAGGTCATTTAGAGTTAAAAAAAGTCCGATGTATTCATGCAACTAAAGAGCAGAAACTTGTCAAATGCAATATCCTTGACATTTCTTTCTTGTATAAACTGCCAAAAGTTGCATTTTCTCTGAATGTTATATTATCATTTAAAAAAAAAAAAAATTTCTTACTACTTTTACTTTGTGAAAAGTGAATGTTTTGATTTGCAGTGTTCTATTCGATTTAAATTTCAAGATTTGTAATTCAATAAAAAAAATAGTTTTGAAGATGAACGTCATAAGAAACCCGAAGTATGTATCCAAGTCATCTACACAATATTATTAGCTGAAACATAATACCCTTTTCTGTGCAAATTCTAATAAGAGAGAAATATTTGTTTTACAGGAAATGATGTTACATGTATTGTAATTAAGCATGTTTATGTATAAATATGATAAATTATTATCTATCAAAAAATAATGTCTGAAAACAAATATGATACATTATTATAATTATAAAAAAGCAAGGCTGATCTAAATTATCATCATTACGAAAGCTATGTTTTTTCATCTCATGTCAAAAGGGGTTCATTACTAGTTTTACCATTTTTATTTTGCTCAAAACAGAAAATTTAAAATGCTGATAACCTATAAAAGCAATTTAAATTTTCTTAAATGAGAAAAAAGAAAATAGTGAATTAAAAAATTAAAAAAAATAATATTTTCAAAATAACAGTGTAGTAACAGAAGTATAAAAAGGCCAATAAAACCACCAACCTTAACAGAAAGGATCGTGACCCCTCTCTTACAATATTTATGGATATGTATGTTAAAGCAGGTGCTTGTCCTTTCATCTGGATCTTGAGAGATGAATAGTCATGAAAGACTTATCTTTAGTTTAATAATAGCTCGCCAAGGTCAGTTCATAAATAATTTATAGGTATTTAATCATTCAGATGGGTTCATGATATGGTCCATGAGTTGCATAATTTTCTTACTATTAAGTCCATGAAGCTCATTATAATAAAAGCAAAGATCCAGCTTCATACTTTAAAAATTACTATAATTACAGACACCGCTTCCAACAAGTATTCTTCTCCAAATATAATCAACAACTATTATTTTTTTTAACTCTATATTTATGTTTAAGTGTTTGAAAGCTAAATCTAAAGCTGACTTAAACAGACCAGTAACGACCATCAATTAAAGGAGTATACGTCAATTCATGTATTATAGTCCCTCTTCTAATGTTTAATTCAAATACTTCTTTAAAATGAAGTTATTATTTGGCACACATAAACCTAGTACATCCTTTGTTTTCAAATTGTCTTGTTAGGTTTGTTGTTATTCATTGTATTACAAAAAATCAAGCTTTGGAATATTACACATTTTCTCATGTCGGGACTTTTATAAGTGACTAAACGGTATGGATTTTACTCATAGTGGAAAACCAATTGATGACCAATAATAGCTTTCACTAGGTCACTATGGCTGATACTTATCTAATTTACAATCAAACCATATCTCCTTATTTTCACCCATAAATAAATCTTACACCTTAATTATACATTTAATCAACTTTTATGTCAGCTTACCTGTTATTGGTGGACCTATAAAAGTCCCAATTCCTTGGAAGAAAATCAATATTCCGAATGAACTATAAAGAAGCTTTGGAACCGACAATATCCACTTATATTACGGACTTCTGAGAAGTGTATGTTCCTATAAGCAATCAAATTATGGTGGCAACAACCCAAAATTCAACAAAAGTCACTGTAAATAGAAGGAACAAATCACAAGCGCTAACATGAACGTAACAGTATTGTAGAATAGTTTATCTGTGTTTTATTACTGATGTAAAACCGGATGCTATTCGTCCAATAGTGTGGAAAATTACATTACATTACATAGACCTCTTCTCTACCAGACAGACCTCTTGATACAGTACATGATATATAAGGCACGGAGATGTTATTTTACAGATCAGCTAAATTACCTATGGTAAAGTTGTATATACATAATGTACACAGCCATGTATCACCATCACTGCTGGTGATCCAATGGATTAATCTGTTGTAGAGTTGTCACTGGCTCAGACGTACTTATAAATATAATTATTTTCTGTGACTGTATCTTATATTAATTTGGAGGATCCTTTACTGATATTTAGCTGATCTGTAAAAATAACATCTCCATGACTTTTATATCATGTACTGTAGTAAGACGCCAGATTAAAACTGACGTGGAAAGGTAACACCCGGACACCGAAAGCTTCATTTTTATGAACTCTAGGTAGTCGTGTGGTCTAGCGAGACAGCTACAGTGCAGGCGATTTGGTGTCACGATATCTCATGATCAGTAGCATGGGTTCGAATCCCGACCAGGGAAGAACAAAAAATTTGCGAAAGCAAATTTACAGATCTAATATTGTTGGGTTGATGTTTAGACGAGTTGTATATATATACATATATATAGCAAAATTAAATAAACACGGTGTACAGAATGTATATAATAATAAACTAATATATATATATATTCATTTAATGTAAAACATCATATGAAAGCTTATTATTGTATATTGGATAAAGGTAATAGTAGAATTGATCGATTGTTAAACTTAAGATTTCGCTTTTAATGATACATTGAGTACTTAAAGAACTGGTTTAATAACGCCATATGATAATGTGTCTGAGTAAGTAAAAAAAATCTCTTATGTGAATATCCATATTTAAGCAAAGTCTGCAAAATTGTGTTTTATTTTGTTGAGATAAAACTTCTTTCTCATGTTTCTATTTTAATCAAAAGTGTTAAACAACTGTTTGGTGATTAGTAGTACCATTTTGTTTTTGTTTTATTAACTAATTTGATGATCTAATTCATAAACATGGTAGACTTACATAAATTCATTAAGACCGTTTTTGTGTGAATATATAAACGGATAAAACTTTCTTTAAAAAGAACCTCTGTTGTGTGCACTCGATTGGATATGTGTTGCAAGAAATCAGTTTTATGACCACTTTTTTATTTATTTTTATTCCAATTGTTATATTTTATTGTTTAATTTTTGTGTGATTATATAAGACAAGAGCAGTATTGTGTATCTGCCTTCAGCATTTGATTGTTAGATCTTGTCGAGTTTGTCTGCATGCATATTATGAAAGAAAACACATTTTTATAAGTCTAATGTTATATTTCCTTGCAACAGGCACGAACAGATGTGACAGAAACACATTCAAATGGAAGCACTCTCGGAAGATTCGTCGATCTGAAATCAATTTATGTACTCTGTAGTAATCCTAGTAGTTATGAAAACATAAAATGTCATTATTAACTAATAATATCCCAACGAATACGCCACATTGTGTTTACCTTTTGTACAATAAACTCGTCATAGATACCAGGATTATAACTTTGTAAACCAGACGCGAGTTTCTTCTTCAAAAGACTCATCAGTGACGTTCAAATTAAAAAAAATAAAGGCCAAGTACAGTTTGTTGTAAAATGACCGAACACAGTATGGCAGTGAGTAGCATTGAAAACCGAAAGTTTCAAAAGGTTTTGCAAATGTAATACATTAGCTTTCACCAAATCACTTTGGATATGTAATCATTGCAGATGTCCATCATTGTAAACTGGAACCGTCTTCTTATGTTGAATCAAACAATCAATCAGTGCTTTGTTAAATCTTACGAATGTATGTGGTTTCTTCTTCTGTTGATATTGATTGACAAATGGACAGATCAGACAAATAAATGACCATATAATACTACAAACTGACTTTCTTCACACTTATGGATCTAAATGATAAGTTTTGCTTAGCTAAATATGGTACAACTCTAATAAGTGGGACCAGACATAACTTGATATAATGTCAACCTACTTATTCCTTTCTGAAATAAAAATCTTGCTTAATTAATTTGATGCGTCAGAGCTGCTTTTTAAATGACTTTACGTATATCAGGGACGTCAAACCATAAAAGGTTTAAATTAAAAGAGGTGTCAAATTATCATTAAGATTACCATTTATTCGACTAAAAATCGATAATTAACTTTTTTAACCAAGTGATGAGTGGTGATTTGTATATTTTATGTATATCAAACAAACAGACGTAGATGGACGAAAGAAGCTGTAATAATTGCTCTCACTGGGATATTTACTGAGTGAAAGCAATGCTTTACATGAATGTCTACCTATCCCTTAATAAAAATATTCATGTTATCTAATCTCGTCAAAAGACTCTCTTAATAAAACCGTAATTTTAAACTATTATATAATAATCGCAAACCAAATACAATAAAGCGTTTAATTGTAACATTGTATGAAACAGATTAAGGAAAATAAAAGACAAAAATTCATTAGTATTCAAGTAAGTTGTATATATCCCAGTATCCAGGAGTTTAAGTTAAGATTTGGTAATTTTATTCACTGCTTGCTCACACTATTGGCGATTTAGAGCTGATCATATGAATAGGACGCTTCTTTATTACCAAAACAGATCTACCTTTAACGTCTCTGTAGAAAGCATTGCATTGTCTCATTGACATAAACCAAAAATAACGTTTATTCACATCATAATTTTAAAATAAATACATAAAATCTCCTACTTTTGTTTAACCCCTTCAATTGTATTAAAAAGGGGAATTGACCAAAACAATCAACGTAAAATTTGATATTTTAAGAAATACTCATACAAGAAAGGGTGCCTATTTTGTTAAACTGAAACATGTTCAAACAATAGTATTAATATATTATTCAATAGCCGACTTTATTTCTTGCTGATATTGATATATTATATATTCACAGCTTTATTAGACGGGAACATTTATATATTGCCATATTGCATAGACGTTTGTTTATTGTTCAAAACTAAAGTTGCCCTTCAGATGTGAATTGATTATAGTATCGTCGACTTACATCTTATTATTAAGGTGCATTTTCTCCTTAATCACTTTCAGTGTATGAACAAAGATACTATGCATGAACGTCTATATATGAAGTGTTGATTTGTAGAGGTTTCACTTCCAAAAAAAATAATATGAATTTTAAAGTAATTGCTGTGTCAAAGCATTAAACTTCTTTAACACTGAACAAATGGCAATTGCAAGCAGATATACATATAGAATAATGGCATTATTTTGTTTGATAATGACTTTATCTATCAAGCAAGCCTAGGTCTGTATTCGATTTGATGAATTCAATATAGAAAACATAATATCATTATCCTTTTAATAAGCAATTTGTCTTAACTATATGTTATTTGAGTAACACAACATTCTTCACTCAAATCTAAAAGTTTAACGTCAATTATGACACAGGTTTTTGTAAACGAATTGTGATATTCAATTCAATGAATAATGAAAATAGGTTAATCCATCCTTAATCAAAGATACCAACACTATAATAACGGTATCCATGTCATTGCTTTCCTGTGTGTACCATATAATTCATTCGTTATTAGGAAATAACTTCCAATATGTTATGTGCTATGGTATTTTACCATGTAATCATTTTGTAAATACTATACATCAATGAAAAAATTATCTTTGTTAATTAAATTGTGACCGACTTGTGTGATCTAACTGATGTTTATCCTAGCTATTGTTCATTGCACGTGTTGTCGGTGGTTAATGTGGTTCATAAATGTTTCTCGTTTTTTTTCATATAGATTAGGTGATTTGCCTGTTTGAATGGTTTGACACTAGTCATTTTGGGACCCGTTATAGCTTGCTGTTAGGTTGGAGCCATGACTCCGTGTTGAAGGCCGTACTTTGATCTATAATCGTTAATGTTTTCTAAATTATGACGTGGATGGAGAGATGTCTCAATAGCACTCATACCACATCTTGTTATTTCTTATCATATGTGTTTGTACCTTTGATGGAATATTGAACAGGATAATGTTAAGTCAATTCTCACTATTAGTAACATCTTCTACTTTATGGTTTGTAAAATTTCAAATATTGCTAAGTATAACTTAGTTATAGCAACAGTGAAGGGTTGTAATGCCAAACGTGATGGAAGAAAGCTTCTATTATTTCGACTCTTCTCATCCGATTTATCTCATTTAATATGTGTGATGTTAAAATAAATTACTTTATACTGAAACAGAATTCTTTGGATTAAAAATTGTTTTCATAAATTTTATATTCACGGCTCATTTCGAAATTGAGTTCAACGTTCACATTATGTTTAAAAAACCTCGTTCCGAATCCCTACAAGTAATTAAAACAATGCCAATTTACCGATTTCGTCTCCCAATTTCCGATCAGAGTTTTTTTTAAACTGATCAGTTAGTAGTAGATGAACGATTTTCCACTAACAGCAGTGCAAATATAATTTTAGGGAAACAAAGTATGATGCTTAACATGCATTACGCGTGTTACCGCATCAACCCATTAATTGTTGTAAAAGAAGACTGTGTAAAGCTTGAGAGATAAGTATGTAAAAAGTCTTACACAGAACTAGAACCATTTTTATATGATTGCTTTTGAATTGGATGACAGGATCGCAACCTAGTAATTAGTAAAATAAATCGATAGAATTTTAAATTCATCAAAATTGTAATTTACTTGAAACATACAATAATCTATTTCTTAGCAGGATTTGTTCAATCATGCGTTTTTACAACTTTAGTTTTTAATGCGAATAAATTAAAGAAATGGAAATTGAAATTGAAATTGAAAATACACATTTTTCTACTTTTGATCCCTATTCGTTAAATCTACGTAATGAATGCAGACATCAACCTTTTAATTTCTTAAGACGCAAGAGTTTGGTTGGATTGATATCTGTCACTCTGTATTTATTATTATTCAATGGATTTTGATGTAAAATACTTACTTTGTTAAATTTGATATTTAACATTGCCTTAAAACATTAGCACACTAAATTCCATATCAGCTGGTATGCCAACCGTAACTATCAAATACAACATTTAAATTAAATTTGAAGTTTAGTATTACATTTCAAAAGATAAAGGAAGATGTGATATGAGTGCCAACTCTCCATCTAAATAACAAATTATAAAAGTAAACAATTATAGGTCTCATTTCTTTTAATTTAAAAAGAAAATAAAACATTTAACGTATCAGAATAAAAAAAAATGTTATTTATAATATGAAGCCAATCTGGGGAAAGTATCTGATGTGTATTGAATATTGTTTCAAGCGCCATCTTTTGTGTGTATTTGTGATGTATAAATGTGTTGTTAGTATGGGTATTCATTGTTATTTTCGGTATTGTACTGCTTTGCATTTCTATTGTCTGATTGAACATATTACTTAATGAGTATTGAAAATATTATATTTGAGTCGTATTTATGAATGTAACGGGAATGTTTTCGGGCAAGAAAAAAAGATTAGATATCTTTGATTGGGTAAGAGGTAAACATGCATCCATTGTTTGTTTTCGAGAGACTCACAGTAATGAAGATATCGAGAAACTTTGGCAAGATGAATGGGGTCATACATGCATTTTCAGTCACTGCAACAATTAAAGTGCTGATGTTAGTGTGATGTTTAACAAGGGTCTAGATTTTAAGATTCATGATTCTAAGATAGACCAGAAAGGTCATTTTATTGTTTTAGACTTATCATTATATGAACAAAGGCTAACCTTTGTCACTGTTTATGGATTTAATACTGATGAACCATCATTGTTTACTGATATTTTACACAGCATCTCTGGCTATACTAATACTAGCATCTTAATGTAGGGTGACTGGAATGTTGTACAAGATTTTCATATGGACACTTATAATATTCTGAACAATAGAAATTTGAACTCTCGTAATAAGATTAAAGAAATTTCACAAACTTTTAACTTTTAGATCCATGGAGAACCTGTCATCCAGGTGAAAAAAAAATTACATGGCGTCAAACCCCTCCTATCAAGCAGAGTCGATTATATTATTTTTTATTAAGTGAAGATTTATTTTCACTTATGAAAAATACAAAAAATATACCTGGATACAAAACCGATCACCCAGTCATTGTTTTTACATTTTCTGCCAGTCTGGATAAAGGGTAAGGGATATTAGAAGTTAAATTCACAAGTGTTGAGAGATATTGTATATGTTGAAAAGGTAAAGATGTGTATTAAGGATACTGTTTCTGAGTTCTATCTTTCAGACAGTAGAGATGACCTATTTCATGTACAATTTTCTTGTAACCATCATTTTTTCTTGAACTACTGTAGATGAAAATCCGATCCTTGTCCATTACACACAGTATATCTAAATCAAAAGAAGAAACAAGAGCTACTCTGAAACTTGAAGAAGATATACAAAATTTGGATATGACTATGAATACAGTCCCTACTGAAGCTGTACAGACCAATTTAAATGATAAAAAAGTGGAATTAGAATCCACGATAGAGCAGAAGGTCCTTCGATGTAAAGATGGTTCGAGACTCTCTACAAAAGTGCTAAAAGTTGTGTAATCAACAATGGCAATTTATAAAATGTTTTTAATCTTGAGAGAAGTTGCAGACAAGGTGAACCGCTCTCCCCTATTTGTTTGTTATTGGTGTAGAGTTATTATCGTTAAAACATAAGTCAAACCCCAAAATTCATGGTATCCTCATTAATGAAAAACAAACACTTTTAAGTCAGTATGCAGATGAGACTTTTCTAACTTTAGATGGTAGTGAGACATCACTACAAGAAAGCCTCAATTGTTTTGATTTTTTTTATATGTTATCTGGATTGAGAATGAACAAATCAAAGACAAGAGCTGTTTGGATTGTAACAAAAAATATTCTGAGCAAATATTGAGTCCTTATTACAGTCGTATGTGGTCACACACAAACTTTAGACTTTTAGGAATAGATTTTTCGCTTGATTTAAAAAGTATTCTTGATATTAATTGTAGAAAAAAGCTGGCAACATAGAAAATAAACATTTCTAGGTAAAATTGCTGTAATTAAAACATTGCCAAGACTGATTCATTTGTTGACTGCCTTGCCGAATTTACCTCATTCACAATTAAATGAGCTTAGTACTATGTTTTTTAATTTCATTTGGAATGGTAAGACTGATAGAGTCAGCCGTAGTACTCTTATTGCAGACTTTTCACAGGGAGGTTTAAATACGGTGCATTTGCAGTCTTTCTGCACATATCGTAAATTATCTTGGGTAAAGAGATGTTTATCAAATTCATAGAATACTTGGCAGAATTTATAACTAGCAGAACAGTTAGGTGGTGAGAGAGAAAGTGTGAAAGTAAGCAGCTATATTCTTTTTTTTTTCTTTAATAACTATATTCTTGTATTAGGAATATAAATTTAAAAAAAAAAACAAAATGGATAGTCTTGTATATAACTTTCAATGTTTACCCCAAAATCCGTAGTCAGGTGGTGATTGTAGGGTATTGTAAAATCCTGACTATTGAAAAACAAATAAAAGATAATTAAAAAAAATCTCAGAAAAGGTCTAATTACAGATCGCACAGCTAGTTCAAAGAAAAAAACAACAACAAAACAAGTATCAAACTAAAATGAATGATAAAGATATAATTAAGAATCAAAGAATCGAACCGAGTTACAGTTGTTTTATATACATTGTAGGAATAAAGAATGACCAAAAAAACAGGCAATTTGAAGTAAGTTTAAAACAAAACCCCATTCATATTGAGTTTTTAAGTTATGTTCTTCCTTTAACAGGTGACATTACAAAAGGATAAGATTAAAGAAACTTCTAATTGCTTAAAAATCCATTTTGGAAAGACATATTTGAATGTCTACACATGGCAAAGCCTTATACAAACTTATGTATTCCAGAAATTTTGTCATTGGATATTTTAAACTGTATACCAATATCTGAATACCCTGTTCATATGAAATATAAGTTATATGGTATACACTTTATAAGCGACTGTAGATAGTCAAAGTAAATCACTATTAACATTCCAACAAGTAAGACAAAAACTTAATTTGGAAAGTTTATGAGATACTACAGTTTATTTTCAAAAATATTTCAAAATATATAAAAAAAATACATCAAAGATTATTGTGATTTGAACTTCAAAATTTTTGTTTCTTTTGATGCATTTTCTAAAAGGATCTAGGAAAATAAGAAGTTAAAATTTCTGTCCAGAGATCTTGTACAAATGTTGTAGATAAAATATGCATAATCCCATATGAGAAATTTTTGAAATGGGAGGATGCAACAAATTGTGAAATCTTAGAATGGTCTAAGTATTTTTCTCTTTCGAAAAGATGTTTTAGGGATACATATTTAAAGAATTTGCAATATAAAATATTACAACGAATTATACCTACTAATACATTTTTATATAGAATCAAGCAAAAGAAAGCAAGTCTATGTACCTTCTGTAATGAGGAATAAGAAAAACAAAACATTTATTTCATGATTGTAATGTTACATACAATTTTTGGTTGTCATTTTTACAGAAAACTAGATTATTTGAAGAGCAATTCAGCATTAGTAAGATGGAAATTTTATTGGGATTTATTACTAAGCTTTTGTTTATAAAATTGTTTATTATTATAGCTATAAACTACATCTTTAGATGTAAGTGAAGAAAGATAGCTCCTAGTGTTATAGGACTTAAATCCAGAATTAAACAATACCAATCTAATGAATTTTATATTGCAAACAAAAATAATAGAGCAGCATCTAGTCCCCACAACATACATTTTTTTTGGGGGTCGATTGTTTGATTGTAGGGGTATTGTAAAATCCTGACCATTGAAAAACAAATAAAAGATAATCAAAAAAAAAAAAAAAAAAACAACAGAAAAGACGCTAATTACAGATCGCGCAGCTAGTTCAAAGAAAAAAAACACAAAAAAATGTATCTTAGACTAAAATGAATGATAAAGCTATAATTAAGATTCAAAGAATCGAACCGAGTAACAGTTGTTTATATACATTGTAGGAATGACGAATGACCAAAAAAAACAGGCAATTTGAAGTAAGTTTAAAACAAAACCCCATTTATATTGAGTTTTTGAGTTATGTTCTTCCTTTAACAAATGTTTAACAACATTGCTGGTAATTCCTTTATATGAAACGTTGCATAAAACAAATCTTGCTGTGTCTTAAAATGTCAAATCAGAATTGCTTCTGTCATCGAACAGGAAGACAATAATCAATCCCGTAGGAACTCTATTATTGGTTTATTCTTATTTGTATCACAGACGACTTAACATCTTTTTGAAAGAGTATATACAAATATAATGTTTTACTGTCTGGCTTATTGTATAGTAAAATCCTCGAATGAATTCAAAAGTGTTTGAAACGTCTGTTACCAGTTACTGGATTAAGGCTCCTGATACTACAACTTATATATTTTGAAGAGAGGTTGTGTTGCCAATGTTAAATTTGTAGACATATTTGCACAGAAAATTATTGACAAATGTGCATATTAAAAGCCAACGAATTTTACCTTTTATCACAAGTCTACTAGTTAAAACGTATGCAACTTGATTATTGTGATCGAAGAACTTGTAAAGGTCAGTAAGAAGATGTAGATTAGAAGCAATTTACATGATTAATTATGAATAACATTATTTAATATTCCAATGACGTTACAATACTATTAAATACGATGCCAACACCTTTATAGTTCATTGGCGTGAATGGAATACTCCATATCAATTAGCTAAGCTCACAGCAAATTTTGTAAATACTGAAGCACTACAAACTGTAAGCAAAGGATGTAAATGAAATCCACTTGTCACATTAAAAGACGTTATACAGAACTTTCAAATAAAACTGGAGGCATGTTATTTGATAAAACGTGATGTATGTTCTACCGCATGGTTATTTATTCAGAACGTAAATTAGAAATACTTAATCAATCATTCAAGACAACACATATTCTAGCGGATGGTTTCATCTCTTAGGTTTGGCCTAATATCAATATTTACAATTTAGCATGTCAATACTTGGCAATACATTTATAGTATACACCAGATGCGCATATCGACAACACATGTTTCTTTAGTAACAATAAAGATCAAAACATACAAAAGTCTATAGGTCTTATATCTGTTATAACAATGTATGTTATATAGCCATGCAGATTATTCTTGAAAGTAGCTTGTCATCTTTATGAACGTGGAATATCGTGGTATAGATATCTAACGGATAATCTAGTGCAATATTTGTTTTACCTTTTAGAAACAAATGCTGATTCAAGGTATTCAAAGCCGATGATTTTACAATAGAAATTGAGAAATTCCAATGCTGTCATTTCTCCAAATACAACTTCTAAGACATTAATTCTTTTAATGCATCCTAGTTTGACATGAATCTTCATGTTCACAATAGCTAGTACAAATGGAATGACATGCAGAATATTAAATTAAGTCATCCCTATTGATATTTGCCGTTATTTTATATATGTAGTATTTTCAAATTTAGGATAAGATATTAATCAAGAGAAAACAATTTTAAAGCCGTTTTACTACATAATAGTCCAACCGAGATATACATGTATTTCCTTATCTTTTTCCTTTTCTTGTATTATTGTTAATTTCATGAGAACATCTTGGTACGTTAACTTAATGCTATAGTATATTTTACACTGCTATACTTATCTAAGTAGTTAAACATGTTTATATCTATATAAATATATATCAGTCATTTAAAATGACATCGATCTGTGATGGCGGATCGAGAGTTGGTTAACGCAATTATGTTATTATTTTTTCTATGAACCATAGACAATATTACGTTTACTGATACTTCTTGTTTGAGAAAGAAAACAAATCAACAAAAGTGATTCTTTTAAAGTCTTTAGAAGAAACGAGTTGAACACTAATTAAACACACATTATAAAAATCATTCAATTTTAAAAACAAAGGAAGTGGTTATTTAAAAGATTCGGAATATTTTCACCCACACGTATACAAAATCATAGTTAGAGACTCAAAACAAACATGTACACCTCACGTTTTGAGTAGTTATTCCAACACGGGAATCTGTCAACTTACAAGCATCTACATTAGGAAAACACCACAAACACATAAAAAAATCATTAAAATTAGTCGTTAATGAGATTTTGTGGCCAGCAATTGCTAATGTAAAAAGACAGGTATATATCAAATACGTTGGACGCTCTGAAATGGAGTCAAAAGTGCTGTCCAAATATACTACAGTCATGTATCAATTCAGAATCGAAGTTGTTTTTTTTTGTTGTTACATAAGAACCGAACAATTAATAACCTATTCATCTGCGATTTCATAAAAACGTCTAAAACGAACACTTATGTATAATCATTGATAATAGGCATATGATAGAATCTGACAAGTATTTTGGAAGTGGTAGAATAATTCTTATAACACATCAATCATCACTATAAGACAACTTGAAGTACAATGATAGATCTATATAAATCTTATTTGCACCTAGTGACATTGAAGTTATGAATTGCCAATCAAGCTATTGATTCAGATGAATAGATAAAATAAGTTGGTTTACAAGGATTACTTATATAAACAATATGTTTACAGACGTACTTCTCATCTGACAGTGCCAGAGACATGCCCTTGAAACGCTATGCCGTGAAACTTCAGGTTGATAGTAACGTAAACATACTTCAGGGAAAACATACGATAGTTTATCCTGCGAAACTTCACCAACAGACACATACGTCTTTAATAGATACTTTTTTTCGTGTCGTCAAGAACAATAAATTTCATATTAAGCGAAAATTGAAAATTGAACATGTACCAAACACAGCTGCATATAGTTTTTTTTTTTTTTTAACGCAAACAAATACCTAGGACAATATCTGATACAACTTAAAATTTATACTGAATCTTAAATGCAGAACAGTTAACTGGAAACGATCCGAATTATCCGCACAAACAGTAAATAGTATCTGACTTTTGTTAAAGATATGTTTACCGTAAACCTACATTTGGAGTTTCGAAGACTCCTCTTGTTTGTTTTATCTTCATTTATAGGACACAAACAAACCCACTTGTCAAATAAATTGTGTTATTAAACATGTATTATCATTGGTTTTGAATATTTCTACTGATGTATCTGCCTTAATAGCAAAATTTGTCAGCAAAGACATATTTGACAGACAAATATATTTAGCTTTTTTCGCTATCAACTATCAAGTACGCAATATTTGTACACTTTATATTCACTCTTCTATTTTCGTCAAATGGTTACCGGAAATAGATATTCCACTTCTACTTAAGAAGGATAGATTTCATAGTGCGTATAGACTAAATATATTCGATTAAATAAATCTTGACGTATATAAAATTCCGCTTAAGGAAACAGAATGACTGGAAAAGTAGGAAATTCCGTTAAGAATGTCATGGTTCTTTTAAAGCTCTAGTATTTCAAAACAAAGTAAAATGCAATAACTAGTTTATCAACTCAGAATGGGGAAAAACTTTTACAACTCTGCTGACGCCTCCCTAATATGTTGGAAATGATATTTCCGGTTAAGAGTTACTTGTCATGAAATCCAAGTAGTGGGGCGGCTTAATACCGAAATTTGACAAAATCATGCAAATTGTGATACAAGCAATGAATTTGGCATAGAGGTTCATTAGGAAGTACTTTATCATATTAGAGGGGTAGCCAACATGTTTTCGATTCTTTCACGGCGGCCATCTTGAATTCAAAATTGACATCATTTTGCTCAATCTTTGAGATTAAAAAACTGTCCTAACCATTTTCAACGCTATATATGTCATGAAAACTATTTGAAATACAATAAAATGATATAAAAATATGTCAAACAGACAACAATTTAAAAAAAAATCACCACTTCCGGTTTGGGCCGAAAAAGTTCGTACACTCGAGTAAAATAATAGTGGTATAGATATAAGATAAAAATGTCCGTTTGGTATATCGATAATTATGTTAGACATGCTGGAGGATTGATCAGCGTTATAATCTACGATATTTTCCGATGTATTCCGTTTTAACAGCTACATGAACACAATGTTGTACAGGTCAAGCCAGCTTTGTAACACTTACATCTACCAGAACAAGTTTGTTTGCAGCCACATTTGTTTAACTCCTGACAAGATGCAGCAATTGCTGCTAATTGTGTCCAATAAGGAATCCACATTCCATCTGCGTTCCCTTTAACCCATCCCCAATCACCTGGACTAGGTAGATGTTGATCATGTATGACTGCGTGTCCCCATACATGGCCACCTTGGTATGTAGCTCGTGTGGTATTCTCAAGCAGTGCAGCTCTAGTTGGTGGAATGGTGTCATACTGTCTTTGTTTGCGTGCAAACAGTTCAAGTCTGGATTCGTTGATGTCAAATGTTGTTGTAGTTCTGTCGTACATAACCACAACAAATGCCTCTATCAACTCCATATCAGCGTCAGTGACCAATTCAGGTTTCCTTCTTAATCGTTCAAAAACCTCAGTTACATCATCAAATATTTCCCACGTCTGCCATGCCGATTTCTTGCCCTTTCCATGAAAAGCGGAGACCGTGTCACATCCAGTAAAAGTATGATAAAATGGCAAAGCTTCTGATTTAGGACCGAGAGCATGAATTATTTCGTGAATCGGAAGCCATCTCAGGTCTTTTCCATTTCCAAAGGCAACCCAAAGTTTTTCTACTTGAAGTGTTTTGAAAAGAGACACCGCCAAAACCACTACATCAGTGTCTGAGCTGATTATCAGTGAAGACCCTTTTTCAGCTGCACATTTGATACGAACAAATATTCTTGTGTCTGCTTCCTCATGATTACACGGACTGAGATCATCATGGTCATCATCAGAATTTGTCATAACAATTTCGCTTTTTGTCACAAAAATAATTTTGTCAGATTGAATCGAACAAATTTTGTCGGCAAGGCAATAAAACAATTCCGTTTTGTTTTCGTCCATTCGAAGGAAGCTTGACCAAGCTTTCGGAGTCTTACTGGTGCCGACAACTTTCCTCCTGGATCCAGCACCCCTGGTTCCACGCGGTGGTCTTGAATTGACCATAGCCGCACGATCAACAACTACCATATTTGTCTGAGGTTCTTCTCTTGGTAAATCTCCCTTCGCGTCTAGGATTTCCATTAGCTGTGATTAGACGCCAAATTGATTTTTCCACTTTGAGATAAAGATGGAGGAAATGTCTGATTTTCGTGAATGAAAAACTCTTGCAAGTCGCATTGTCTGCTTTGACAGGATATGAAAAGCCTTGAAAACAAACTGCAGTCTTCTCGGGCGAGGTCAAGCTTGCATTTTGTTTCACATGAACTTTTCTTTGGTTGGCGACTGAACAACAGAAACTTATTTTTCTTGATAGGCTCATAGATGCTTGCCGTGTTCTGCATTCTGATTCTGAAGTCAGCATACTGATTGCATCCAATTTGTTTAATTTGTGACAGTTTCCCTGTTTTTTGAAGATTCATAAGCAGACATCAGTAAATGAAACAATACACATGCGATTACTTGATGTGCTAGTCTAGTTTTAGGAGTATTAGAACTTGACAAGAACGATTCTGCAGTCCCAGAGGATGCAACATCTGCTTCTGATAAAGCCTCTATCCAACCGCTATCCCGCAATAGATCACCCAAAACCTTAAAACATCTCAATATCTAATCCACCGAACATAACAACGAATTTGTTTTCACCGTATTCATTTGGCCATTCCCATTGAATTTGCTTTGCCAAAACAAATAGCGGTTGGTCTGCTGTAATCACTAGACTTTGGCCAGGATTCAAAAACGACACAACATCCCTGACCTAATCCATCGAATGTTTTATGGTAGCAACTGAGTTAGCTTGTTCTTGAAATAATGGTATTAAGCAGCTTAGACTCACTTTAACAGTTGGTCCACGTCTCTCTATCAAGAATGAAATGATGTCCATGAAATATTTTCGAACGTGATATCTTTACTTGTTAACCTTACAGTATTTAACCACTCATACTCATTTTGCAAACTCATGAACAAATAATCGTGGTGAAGTTTATTAATAATATCGTCAGGCAGAATGAGAGGTTTTTTGATTTTGTTTTAAGATATGCAGGTTTCATATTCATATAATCAGCAGGGAGTTAAGCTACCTTTTTAGATTTGGGTTTATGTGTAGGTAACACTAACTCATCCCTTCTAACGCCGATATTATCTTTCATTGGATGTTGAAAAATAGAGATTCCAGTCCCATGAAAAGATGATTTTGATGTTGTTGAGCTTGGGTTGTGATCTATGTTGTCGACTGCAGCTGTGGTAAACACTTTGCCCTTTAATAAAGGAGGGCATACCACACCTTCATTTAAATAACGTTCAACAACAGCTTCACCTAGTTGAGTTGGTATTTCCAGTACCCGATCGTAAGAGATACATATCCCATGTTGAAATAATGTATCTATTAGCTGTCTTTTCCTGGTTTTTGCAAAGAGTAACAGTTCAAGATACACACAAAATGGTGTCTCACGATCACAATGTCTTTGTTGTACTGTAACCTTTTGTCTGTTTGGGTGATAATTAAACATCAAAAATTGGGCCAGAGCTAAGTCAGACTTTGTAGAAACGTTGTCTAACTGCGATTTGATATCAGGTCAATGTTCTATTATTTTCACGAACTGTAACAATGGAGGGGGTATGCTATCATCGATATCTTCAGAGACCAAGGATCCAGAAAATGTTGTCTTCGTCGTAGCTAATTGACAGCGAATCATTTCGGCCGTCTTTGCCATATGCATGGTGTCATTATAATCACAAGCAAATGCTTAAGCTGGTCCTATATCGTTTTCAAACATCAAAAGTACATCTCTGCCCTTTGTGTGTGCTTTTAATTCTGGCATCTTTTGCAATAGCTTGTCCTTGAGACGAGTAGAATGTACCTGTGCAGAAGAAGAACCAAGCTGTGCCAATCATTCCTCGTACAGGTTTGCCAGGTCTGCTAATCGAAACACAACCGACTCTTCAGAGTTTCTTTGAGTTTCAAAAACGTATGTAACCAGTTCAGCTAATGCAGTTTCTTTAATTATAGTTTCCTCCTGTGTGCAACTGCTTTCGATCTCTGTTTGTCTCTTCTTTGATCTCTCTCTATTATATACAGCTGCGAGACAAGACGGGTGATAATTCATCTCTTGTACTATAACATCACCACTACTCAGCTTCGCCAGCAGATGTTTATCATGAAGAGCTGTTGCACAATCCACTAGTCGTTGGTTTAGTTTCATTGGCATTGCCTCTCTTAAGACAGACAAAGGTGACTCTTTATCACAAATATGCACATTTTCAACTGGATTTTGTTGTTGACTTTAGAATAACGAGGTGTACACCTAAAACATTTAGGAGACGTACAATCACTAGAACTTCCAGATAGTATCGGTGACATATTGCGTTTCTGGACTCTCTCAAGTTTAGTATTATGGAACTTTATCCTACACAAATTATGGTACTTGGCATTTTCTTTTTTCATTGTGCTTTCAATACCCTCTCCGTGGTTTAATCGCCCAATATCAAGAAGGATAGGGGGACATTTAGTTCATGAAAGAGACGGATATTTTTGCCTAACATTGTATATCCTTCGTCTGACGATTTCAGTAGGTCTGTTGTGACCTCCTGACGCAAACAACATTTTGTCCAATCAGTTTCCCAACTGTCTGCGAAAGAAGCTGATAAGCGAATTCTTTTTGCCATTTCAAAACCCAAGCAACTATCA
The DNA here is from genome assembly GCF_965363235.1 of Mytilus galloprovincialis. Lineage (NCBI taxonomy): Eukaryota > Metazoa > Mollusca > Bivalvia > Mytilida > Mytilidae > Mytilus > Mytilus galloprovincialis. The sequence continues at coordinate 45,469,674 of NC_134844.1, forward strand.
TATAAATAAAAGTAATCAGCAATGCACTTATAGAATAATAACGCAAATATTATCTGAGCAATAAATAAATGCAACAGCAAACAAGAACCGAGTGAAACTAATCAACTATTAGAGAAGTGCACGAGGAGTGCTTGTCTGTAACATGAATAACTTTACGCAACATAGAAAATTTCACAGGTAAAATTCTAGAAATTGTATAAAATTCAAGATTACTTTTCAAATTAGGTTATGTCATGTTTTAACAATATTATTATTATAGAATTGTGTTCGTAATAAGGATAGAATTCCTTCAAATCAATATCCGATCAGAATTGCAAGTAAAACTTCTTAACTAAACTAAAAATATGAACGGTGGATAGACAAGTACCGAGCCACGTCTTATAACAATGAAAACACACACTCTCAAAAAGGTTAACTAGAATAAAATTGCACCCTCTATTGGTTTATAACCTATCGAACCTAATGTGTCAATCGAAGATTAGTCGAAGATTTGTGGAATATAACAACTGACATTATTCGGGTTATAAAACAGTCATATTCGGAATATTCATAAAACCAGGAGTGGGTTAACGACCGATATCTGACCGAAAGTGATACTTTATCTTATATAATAATGATTTACTTCATTTTGTATCATTTTGGATACAATACAAGCAAAAGGGGCCATAAATATGATGTCTTTTCCCTATGAAGACGTCATTTCGAAAATCCAAGATGGCCGCCATGATCGATTGCTTTTTTTCGTGGCTACCCCCCTAATATGGTTACATACACCTAACCGCATGCTCTTGCAAAGTTTCATGTATGTATCACCATTTGCATGATTGGTGTGGTAAGCTGCTTAACTAAAGATATATATCTGCTTCGTGCAATTAAGCCAAACCTTAGACAAAATGAAGTTATTCCTTCGAACGTTTCACGGACGGAATCCGGATTTAGTATATAACAGTGCTTCCTTTAGTGAAATATGGCATTTTGTTCTAAGGTTGATTACCATGTCAAAACTATACGTTAACTAGTCTTGTGCTGAAAATGGAACAGTCTTTTGATTGCATACAAAAGCACACTGACTCCCGAAATTCAGTATTGAAAAGAGAGCAGTAATGATATGATAAAAAAACAAATTATGCGCGCCTGTTTCCTTTTCACATACTTTTGTTAATATGCTTTTATGATGTTAATTGTCGAATCAAGCCTTTGCTATATTTTCCCTTTATTCAGCTGCTCGTTCTTGACAGTAATTTCAACACAGTAACCACCTATGACATTATGTCAATATAACTGTTTGCAGTACAGAGGTATTTCAAAAGAAAAGAAAGAAAAGTATGCATAAAAAATATACAATATAACTACGCTTACATTTAAATCAATTAAAAGTAACAGCGTTTTTCTTGTTGGTGTTTACCATCTTAATTGTAATATGAGATTATGATTTAAAAAAAAATAATATCAAGATTAATTTTGTAAATACTGTGGTTTCAAAATATGAAAAAGAGATGCAAGATACCATGGAGAATTATAACATGTTCAATACAAATAAGTAAACAAAACTAACCGAAGTTTGGCAATAAATAAAAAACGACAAAATCAGAAGTTATTCAAAAGTCTCCTAGCGAGGGGGACTGAAAGCTCCAAATTTTGAAGTACAGCTGTTATCCTTTCGTATTATTTGGGTTAAAAGATTTTTGTCAGAACATGACTCAAAATGGAAACATGTTTCCAAAGCATTCTTCTCCCTTTTTGAATTAGAGGATTTATTTATGAGCAGATGTGAATTTCAGTTTTTAAATTTAAAGGCACCTATTTTTTCATATATATATATTAAAGTGTTATCTGCCTGGAAAGGTATCAAGAGTATATTCATCCCGTTAAATGCATTTCATGTTAGAAAAGAATTTATTTGGTTCAATCCGTATATCAAAGTTAACAGAACGAGTATTTGTTTACAGATCTTGGTACATGAAAGGCATATGTTCATCAATGATATTGTAGATAAAGGCGAATTTTGTCTCATGACGCTATTAACAAAAAAAAAAAAAAAAAAAAAACCTGGTTGTTACTTTTGTAGACACTCCATCTATTAAACTTGCTATACCACGTGACTGGAGAGATTTGTTATTACAACAACACAATAGTATTACAACAAGACATGTCACCTAACAGCAACTTAATTGGATTCGTTTTTGAGCATGAGAATAAAAAAAAATGCCTATCAGTAAATTATTCGCTAAAGATGTATATTCCCTTTTTATCGATCATGGAAGTGTTTCTCCTATTTCACAACAAAGGTGGGAAGAAAGTTTTTGTATAGAAATTAGTGACGAAAAGTGACACAATATTTAATCACCAGCTTTTAAATGTACTATACATGCTATAGAAAGCAAACTACAAGCTTTCAAATATAAAGTGTTACTTGAAAAATATAAACTTTCCTTAACTTATCAATGTGCCAGTTGTGAAGAAATAGAAGCTATAGAGCATAAATATTTTGACTGTACAGAAATAAAATAATTTTGGAGAGATTTTCTAATTGGTGGTATTAAGTTTTTGGAGTAAAAATATTTTTGAATAGAGACAGTGTCATTTTTGGTATATTGAATTCTGATAATTTAGTTTTAAATTAGTGTATTCTACAGGCAAAGAATTACATTAATTATGTAAAGAATACACAATTAGACAGACTGTTAATATATGTACAAGCTCTTCTTTAACTTTTGAAAAAAAATGTCTGGAGATATTAGAATATTTATATCTTCTAAAGACAAACACGAGTCATTTGTCGACAGATGGGGGAGATTTATTTAGGTTATTTAATTGAATTTATTCTTAATATGATCATATATATTTAATGTATTCCAAAGAATCCTTAAGATGTATCATATACTGAGTATTCACATCATTTTACGATGTCTAATTTTTTTTTAAAATATCATTAGTATGACAATGCAATAAATATCATGTCAATCACTTATGTATTGCAAAAATGTATGTATGCAATGTAGTTTGAACACAAAAAAGATCAATAAAAAATAAAAAAAAAACAATGACAAAATGATGAATAAGTCCACTAAAACCTACATGGAAAGATAAAGATTGACAAACTAACCACAATCTCCGACATCAAAACCAAACAAACCCTAAAAAAAAAACAAAAAAACACTCAATCTTCACTTGTCAAATGTTGTCGTCCACCACCATCCTAAAAATAATGTGTTTTGTGTTTTGTCAGTTAATCTCAATATTTTGTAGAAAAATGGTGACAAGCACTAGAGTAGTAAAGATTTAAAGATGCTAATGTTAACCTCAGATGTAGATTGTTTGCAGAATATTTACACATAATAGTAAACAGCAAACGATTAAATAACTCAGGTGTTTAGTGTTTACTCTATTGGTAACACGTGTTTTTCATATAGAAAACGACAAAGAGAGCTATTGTTTCAAATCTATAATGTTAACCTCAAATGTAGATTATTTGCAGAATATTTACACATAATAGTAAACAGCAAACGATTAAATAACTCAGGTGTTTAGTGTTAACTCTATTGGTAGCACGTGTTTTTCATATAGAAAACGACAAAGAGAGCTATTGTTTCAAATCTATAATGTTAACCTCAGATGTAGATTATTTGCAGAATATTTACACATAATAGTAAACAGCAAACGATTAAATAACTCAGGTGTTTAGTGTTTACTCTATTGGTAGCACGTGTTTTTCATATAGAAAACGACAAAGAGAGCTATTGTTAAAGACTGCACGGTTATCTGTTATCTGTAACTGATCATATTATTGTCGTTTCTTTTTTTCTATTATTATATAACAATTGGAAACTAGTTATAATGTTACATGTAGAATACTCATGTTAAGTTAAATATAATAAATCGGACCGTCTTAATATGTCCTTCATTTTCCCCCAACTTGATAATACGAAGTACTGATTTGAATGAGACAAGTTTTACGAAATGTTGATGGTTCAATTTGAAAATTCATTAACAGAAAGAAGTATTTTGCGATATTGACCGATATTTAGCTACATGGAATATAAAATATGCATAATTCCAACTTAAAAATTCGTTCAACAGGAATTAGATTACATCTTATGGCAAAACGTAAATGATGTTGATATTAAATGTCAAATCATAAAAATTCTAGACTTGTAGTAAAAAAAAGAAAGAAATCCTTGCTTACGGGAATTACTTAATCAAAATAATCTAATGGAATATGACATGTTTGCGTTCATGCTACTAATCCTGGTAAATTCATCCTTGAATGTTGAATTACAAGGATTTTTTTTTTAAATAAAAAACCTTTCAATTTTGTATAAAAAAACGTTATTTATTGACTTTATATCATAATGCGCTTGGAATGATCTTAAATTTAAAGTCCCTTATTATTCTATTTGTTTTTAAGTTAGTATTTATGTTTTTTCATTGCTTAAATGATGCCCTCTTTACGGAAATCTTAAGATTATCAACTATGCACCAGTTGTTTCTATAAATGTTATTGCAACTGCTTCGAAAAAAATGTACTGTTGTGTTGCTAGATTGTTGTCTAATTGACGTTTATCCTACATTATTTGACATTTTCTCCTTACGATGAAAATCAGGACGGGTGTCACAAGCGAAACAGTATTTTAGTTATTTACTCATTCCAGTGTACCATATATGATAATAGTATTTGATAAGGTTCGTGTTATTCCATAATTAATTTTCGATATATTGTTAGGCTAGCAAATTTTAAATTTGTCATGTTTCATTATATCAGTTTGTAATTGACCAATGCTTTTTGAATGATTTTTCCTGACTTTCGGATTATGAAACATAATGTGAAAATATTGATCCAATGTTACGTTAGAACACACATCAAATCAAAACGTCTATCGTGATTTTTTTTTAACAACTAACCTTATGCATATGAAAATATCTCCTTTTTTGGATGTTTTGGGTGTTTTGATTATATAGATTATGATTTGTGTCGCTTATGCTTAGAAATATGATCAGATTGTCGTAGCTTGTCATCCTCCCATCGTTTTATCTCGATTGTAACGATAATCTAATGAGACTCAAACCAAAAATATGTTTTATCCTGAGTTACACAATAGAAATAGAATAACGTTTTGAATTACCTGCTTTATTAATCAGTTGTTTGTTTTTTTGCTGACCTTTAGTCTGTGATCTTTGTCATAATTTGTCGTCGACATCTTTTCGATATCCAGAAAATTAGTTAAATGTCACATAAGGTTATATGCGTTAAACCTTTCAAATGTTTGTTTTGCGAAATGTTTACCATGTTTACGTTTAAACTTGTAGATCAGATCTGCTTACCCGTCCGATGCATATGAAATCGCCCCCAGTATTTGGTGGGGTTCGTGTAACACAATGTTCATGTTTCTATGTTGTGTTTGTCTGTTTTTTTTTTTTTTTATCCTGGTGTCTAATCATTTTCGACTTATGGGTTAAGTTATCTATCTAGTATCTTTAACCTATCTGTCAAACAGTTTTTTTTAGAAAAATGAAACGTGTTTTTTATGCTTTTTTAAGTTTCAAATTTGATTTTGGCAAAGCGAAATGATTTCATTTTAAAAGTTGTATGACAACCTTCAGTCTTACTGTTATTCTTGCTTACAGTCAAAATTTTATGTGTTGAAGATTTGATTTTATAATATAGAAATTATCAAATGCCATATCATATCAATTCAAGAATTGAACAAATTATTGAAACAAACAAATACTTTGCTATCAGAAATTACACATCAGTAAGAATATAGTGAGATATGACTGGCACAATTTAAATGTTTGCGTTCATGGTATTAATGCCTGGTAAATCTGCAGCCTTGGATGCTTTATAAAAGATGTATTATAAATAATTAAAACTCTTTCAATTTTATGAACAACTAATCTAAAGGACTGTCTTTCACGAATGAGCTGAAGGTGTTTTGTAAACATCTTCTGTGAATACATTGTTATAAAGCTTAATTCTCATTGGAAATTTTCAGTTTGTAGCTATGCTAAAAAATATTTCCGACTGCTTCGTATAATAGAAATCTGTTTTGTAAGTTTTGTCTAGCGTCATCATTGACGTAAACTGACATCCGTAACAGGAAAAGTGTAACTAGTAAAGCTAGATCTTTTCCAGAGCATCTGAAATCCTTTCTAAATATTTTGGGTTTTTGTTGCTCAGTCCTTAGTTTCTATTTAGTGTTGAGCTGCCGTGTTTGTCTTTCTTCAGGTTTCCCTTTTTTTCTGGAAAAGCGTATGTTAGTCTATATAAAGGCAACAGTAGTATACCGCTGTTCAAAACTCATAAATCCATGGACAAAAAACAAAATCGGGATAACAAACTAAAACCGAGGGAAACGCATTAAATAAACAACGACATAACACTAAAATGTAACATCCGATTAATGAGCTTTGAACGTTTATTATTTGTTCAGCCCTTTTGAAAAAAATACCCCCTCCAAAAACAACAAACAGATGATTGTTTTTGTAGGTGTTGACACGTATCGATTCCATAGGTCATCCGTCTTTTCTGTCTGTCTAAGTGTTATCTCATAATTGTTGTGTAATTGAAATGTGTCTTTTCGGGTATTTCTTTACTGGTAACATTTATTTTCAAGTTATTAGACTAAATATACATCTAGTATGTTTTTCCTCTCTCTTACACGCATCATTAGTAAACTGCAACTTATTTTTTAAGCTTTTATACGTTCATGATTTGATTGTGCACAACAAAAGCTGATTTTATTTTAAAAGTTTTGACAAACGTTTAATCACTATGTCATTCCAGTTTGTTGTCAAAATTTAATGTGCTGAAGAACTGACTGGTTTCATGAATTATTTTGTCTGAGTTATTTGTAGTTAATTAGATTTTAAAGGTTTGTCCATGCATATGTAAGCGAATTTACCTGTGAAAAAAATAAACAGTATTGAGCAAAATTTGCCCATATTAAGCTCAAAATATGAATATAACGTGCAGAACTTTCCGACTAAAACTAAATTAGAGGGTGATTGGATTATACCTTATGGGGATAATAAATGATGTAATATGATAACAATGATTAAATGCCGAATCATTAAGATCCAAGGATTGGACAGATTGTTAAAACAAACTTAATACTTTGGTTTCAGGAATTACATAATCAGTAATATTGTTATGAAAGATGACAGGGACAAGTGAACAGTTTGCGTGTATGCCATTAAGGCCGGTTAACTGTAACCTTGAAAATTTGATAAAAAAATGAAGTATGAATACTAAAACTCTTTCAACTTTATCAACAACAAAATTAAAAGACTATTTCTCACACATGATATGAGAGTGGTTTGTTTACATTCTACTCCCACAGCGTTCATTCTGACAGGAAGTTGATACTTCTGTGATGTCATTATAGATTTTAGAGTTGTATGACCAACATTACACCAAACACATCTTTACAAACTTTATATGCTGTACATGAGCCCAACTTAATCGATGATGTGCTATTTTTGAAGATAGATTCACTATATGTCTAATTTTGTTTGGGATGTCCCCCGTTGTTACCTGACAGTTCACATCATAGCCATTTGATACGGTTTTCAAATGTCGACCAGTATCATACAAAATCCATCCGAAGTAAACCGAATTTGTACATTAATTTTGAATAAGTATCCTGTAGATCAGAGCATAGTCAGCTATAAAAGACCCCAAATGACAAATGTTAAACAATAAAAACAATTAAACTTACTGCCTAATTTATGTGCAAAAAATAAACGAAAAAGAAATTTGTCACACATCAACAAACAACAACCACCGAACTACAGACTCCTGACTAGAGACAGACACGTACATATAGAATGTGACAGGGTTAAACATGTGAGCGGGATCCCAACACTCCCCGTGACATGGGACATAGTTGACGTGGCCGGGTACGTGTATATCCCAACAACAAACTATTTATATTAGGTTATGAATTTGATGAGTTCATTCAAGACTAGGCTCTCAAGTATCTTGTCTAGTATGATTGGTAAGTACGATGTTATTTTATTTAGTAATAAACAGTAAGATTTAAGTCAACATGCTTAAAGTATTGTTATATAAAAGAGGGACGAAAGATACCAAAGGGACAGTCAAACTCATAAATCTAAAACAAACTGACAACGCCATGGCTAAAAATGAAAAGGACAAACAAACAACAGCACACACGACACAACATAGAAAACTAAAGAATAAACAACACGAACCCCACCAAAAAACTAGGGGTGATCTCAGATGCTCCGGAAGGGTAAGTAGATCCTGTTGCTTATGTGATAGTCACATTCATGAATGGGAAGGGGATTGTAGTTCCGACGTAAGGAACATATCCGATATCATTTGTGAAACGGTTATTCCATAACGGTCAACCAACTCGTGATGGCGTCCGTAAAATTTACGAAGGGATGATTTCAACTTCACCATTTGGAACTCTTGGTTTAATAGCTTGTTGTGAGCAGCAACCCTCTATCAAGAAAATCATGATAGGAAATGCAAGCACGGGAAGTAGTGTAATTCTCTCTCTCTGATTATAAACGAGAAGTGTAAAGCAAAAAACTAAATATCATGTCCCGTGTGACACTTTCGTGCTGTATAATTTCATTTAACTTTCTTTATTTTGAATCATCGCACACACATTTAAGCAAAAATATAACTTATTTGTGTCAGATATTTGATACTTATTGTCAGTTATTGAATGTAACAAAAATGTATTCAATCATATTTTTACGTTGGTGGATCCGAATTCATTCAAGGTAATTGTGCAAAACACAGACATTTCCATTGTAGATGTGTTTGACAGGCTTTCAATCATAATGTCCTTCATGCTTACATCCAATCTACTAAGAGTCTGACTCAGTATTGAATGTTTTTCTTGAAAAATTTCCTTTTCTTTTTGTTGTAGGTTATATTATATAGGTTAGTTTTGCCTCTAAATCGGATTTTATAAGAAATGACAAAAGAACTAATAAATCTGGTTATATATGATCACTTTATCAACATGTTTTAATGCAATTTACGCCGGACAAAACTAAAAATACAAATTGTCCATTACATCATTGTGAGTTGTTACATTAAAAGTTCATTGAAGTTTACATTGCAAAAAAAAAAATCAAAAGAATCAAAACCTACATTTTGACAGACATTCAATCAATAAGATTATCTTATTAAGACACATCTTTCCCGTTTTAAATCTTATCGTTTCAAGGGAAATAATTTTCCTTATCCTGATGTAGGAGTAGATAATAAAGGTTAATCAGTCTGTCAGGGTATTTATCGTGCAACTAAATCTTACATATGATTTCAAGAAATCAGAATCTGTCAATATTTGACAACATTAATACAAAACAAATGTCATAATGATAAATATTAAATCCTTAAATGGCATACTTGAAAATAAGTTAACAAGACAATAAATTACAACTCGTGTGAAGTAACAACTAAGTTGAAGTAAAACAAAGATTGAGATGTCAAATCAGCTTACTTCGGGAAATGAAAAAAAAATAGTTTGTGTCCATGTATAACGCAATGGGTGATTATCTTATAAAATGTAACAGAAGCATATGCTTTTTTTTTTATGATAACGTTTTCCATCTTTTATTAAAAAAAGAACTACTGCACAAACGTGACAAAGATTTTTTTACTGTCAACTCGATTATTTGCAGATTTTTTTTTATTAATCATACATAATAAAAGTACATCATAAAAGAAAATACAGATGATTGAATAGTGCATTAAGTGAAATTCAATGATTGCATACTCACCATGAGTACTAATATTGAAGGATACCATAATCTAACTTTTGTAACCGAACTTTTATACAAACAAAAATAGATTGATTTACAGAATAATTGTTATTTCTGACTTCTAGTATATCGTTTGATTTATACTCTACCATATTAATAGTTTGAACTGCAAATCGATTTCAGACATAATAGTAAAAAGAGGCTTTCAAAACAAAAGTAATGAAAAATGCTTCAATTCGCAAAATTTAAAACCGATAGTTAAAATACGAAGGAATATCAACATAATTTCGCCATCTTAGTATATTTTTAGTTACTGCCGCTTAAATTATAAGATGCACTAAAAACAAATCAAAGAATATTTGAAATAATTCATACAAAAAAATCATACATATGACATATAGACGTGCCTTCATATCAATAATGCACATACATATATATATATATATATATATAGAGAACAGTAGACTACAATATGACAGCCTTTAATTGAATGCGGATGTCCATGCCTGCCATATTATAGCATGTAATGACGTATAAGATAATAAAAGGGGATTGTAACTAACCAAGGAGTTCCGCTTCCTACTAATATAAACAGTGTTAGATAATAAGTCTATGCTCACTAGACAAACAAATGTTTATATTTGGTATGTTGATAAAACCTTTTGTCATTTTGATGTTATATTTCATATGGCCATAAAAGTGCGAGGTTTGGCATGCCACAAAACCAGGTTCAACCCACCATTTTTTCCTTTAAAAATGCCCTGTACCAAGTCAGGAATATGGTCATTGTTATATTATAGTTCGTTTCTGTGTGTATTACATTATAACGTTGTGTCGTTTGTTTTCTCTTATTTTTGAGTGTAAATTCACATTGCGATAAGACGTGTCACGGTACTTGTCTATCCCAAATTCATGTATTTGGTTTTGATGTTATATATATATGTTATATTTGTTATTCTCGTGGGATTTTGTCTATATGTGTTACATTTTAGTGTTATGTCGTTGTTCTCCTCTTATATTTAATGCGTTTCCCTCGGTTTTAGTTTGTTATCCCGATTTTGTTTTTTGTCCATGGATTTATGAGTTTTGAACAGCGGTATACTACTGTTGCCTTTATTTATTAGGCTGACTTCATACAACCACTTCTTAGGAAGAAAGATAAGAAGTTAGTAATATCATTTAACTCCACTTTCCGCTATTTAAATGATGTTCTTTCACTAAATAACTAAAAATTTGGTGACTATGTCGAACGTATCTATCCCATTGAACTAGAGACAAAGGATACAACAGATATAGTTAAGTCGGCCTCATATCTTGACTTACATCAGACATTGACAATGAAGGTCGATTGAAAACAAAGCTTTACGACAAAAAAGATGATTTCAGCTTTCCAATTGGGAACTTTCCATTTCTAAGTCCCAACATTCCAGCAGTACCTGCATACGGTGTATATATCTCCCAATTGATACGATATTCCCGTGCTTTCATTTCCTATCATGATTTTCCTGATAGAGGGTTGTTGCTCACAAGGAAGCTATTAAATCAAGAGTTCCAAATGGTGAAGTTGCAATCATCTCTTCGTAAATTTTATGGACGCCATCACGATTTGGTTGACCGTTATGGAATAACCGTTTCAGAAATGATATCGGATATGTTCCTTACGTCGTAATTACAATCCCATTTCCTTTCATAAATGTGACCTACCGAATTAAGACTATCTACCGGATTTGTTATCTTATAAGCAACACCACGGGTGCCACATGTGGATCAGGATCTGCTTACCCGTCCGGAGCACCTGAGATCACCCCTAGTTTTTGGTGGGGTTCGTGTTGTTTATTCTTTAGTTTTCTATGTTGTGTCATGTGTACTTTTGTTTGTCTGTCTGTACTTTTATTTTTTAGCCATGGCTTTGTACCTGTTTTAATATCTCCTTGATACCTCCAGATACATTAATTACAGTCAGCGGATTGTATTGCTTGCTTTTGGTCTTTCGTAAAAGTACATTCCGTGGCACTGAAAAAAAAACCCACGGTCCTTACTCAAACCATATTTTAAATCAAAACATGAACACGTTTAGGTAAATATCGATTTCCTGAATTGCAAAATTACATGTGTCAAAAATATTTTCGAGCCACATAAGACATTCCGTTTTGAATGAACAAAAATAACTCAGTGCTTCGATGGTATCACTGTAGTTAACACGCCTTCAATTTAAGATTTTAACGTGGTTATACTTACCTGTTCAATCTCAAGATTTGATATTGGGATTTGTAGCTTCATCGGCATTGATTATAATAGTCAAAAGCTGACTTTGCGAAATATGCTTTGCTCATTGTTCAAGGTTGACCTGCGACATATATCTGTTTACATCCTCGTTTTTCTCTCTCTCAGATAGATCTTTCTAATTGCATTTTAAGCACTCATCTTATTAATACCCTGAAAAGATTGGTTTAATGGTCATTCGTTCGTCGAGTATGGTAACAAGCCTTCATACGGACCGATACCTTTGCAGCTTGCGCGTTTGATGTGTATAGGAATGCGCGGTTGTGTTTACTCATTTCTGATTTGTATCAAAGTGAATTCTTAATTCTTTATAAAATGATAACAGATCTATTGGGTGGATGAATTATGTGTTTTTTCGATAGAACAAAAACTGTAGTTTCAAAACTGAAGCGAGATATGTGTACACTGTGCGTTGATGTTCCATTTTGAAATCTTTTAGATAAAGCTAAAACAAAACCTAATTCTAAGTAAACTGCACTCTGGTGCGATATTATGTGAATTTGGAGCGTACACGTCACCAAATAACCCTCAGTTTGAAAGTATTCATTCTAACATAACTTTTGATTTTTAACCCTGTATACCACCATTCCCAATGTGAAATTATAATTGTGTTGAATAAACATTAAACGACAAAAAAACAAATCATATGTGATACTACATTTTCTGACGTCGGACACGCGAAGCACGGAATGTGTTTTTTTTTTTAATTTGATAGATGCTTTTGTTACTTTTTGGAAATGATTGTTTGTTTTGAGATTGTAACACAGTGATGACTGCTGTAACCATATTTTGACTTTTGTTTATTATTTCTATTTTACTCCTTGATTTTGATTGTTATTGTCTTAATCACGCATCGTTGTAAATATAATGGAATTTGATACGACTGTCATATAAGTGAGAGGGTTATCGCTATCAAACCAGGTTCAATCCACTATTTTCTACATTTGGAAATGCCTATACCAAGTCTGGTATATGACAGTTGTTGTCCATTCGTTTGATGTGTTTTGTCTTTGATTTTGTCATCTGCTAAGTGACTTTACGATTGAATTTTCCTCGGAGTTCAGTATTTTTTTTTTATTTTACTGTTTTTATATGACGTCATGTTTCGGAAGATACTGTATCATTGCATTTCGCGGAACTTCATTTTTATTTCATTTTTACATGCTTATTGCTTTAATACTTTAATTATTTTTTGCATGCATCGCCATAGGAGTAACTGTAGATTTTAACAATAACACAGCGAAATCGACAAAGTGTCTGTAAATATGTTACGAACCATAGGGATTCACGTTGGAGTTAAATTTCAACAGCTGTCTATATGCACATCGTTTTAGCTGTACGTAAAGATAATTGTATGAATTTGTGAAGGAAGCCCGTCATATGAGAATTGCTATTACATTTTTCTGAACTGTTGATTTTGTTGTAATTCAAGGCAAGTCAAAAATAACTGCACAGTTTGCTACCTCGATTATGTCTATCTTGTAAAGTATTTATTCTATAATTTGATTAGAAGACATTTATATTAACTGTTAAATAATTGATGTCAATATCGATTAAAAGGATTATTTTCAAAGAACCTAAATGTACCACCTGACCTTGAGTTTCTATTGAAGGATGAATTGTCAAACAAACTTGATGATAAAAAAAACTTATTTTTGTATAAGAGGGGCAAAAGATACCAGAGCGACATTCAAACTCATAAAAATATACTGACAATGGCATGGCTAAAGAAGAAAAAGACAAACAGACAAATAATAGTACAAAAGACACAACAAAGAACCTTTCGTATCTCAATACGCTTATGACATTTATGGCAAGTTAATCTGTTCATTTGTTGTAGTTGTTATAATAAGAATAAAATAAAAATCGATTCACGAAAGTTAATATATTTCAATCTACTATATATTTATTGTAAATTGTTTTGTTTGTCAAATAGCAAGTGTACATTACTTTTATTGCAGATCTTTCCACACCATTTTCATGTTATTGTTGGTGATTTAGAACTACTCTTTGTCTATTTATATTCATCTGCAACTTCGTCAAACCCAAAGCAAACCGTCATTACAAATTTTATGTTTAAATATATCACCTTTAGCTAATTAATTGACAAAGCTAAATGGGAGAGTAGATTATTCCGTTTGACTTTTAAATTACTCATTCTTTTCTTTCAATTCCTTTATATAGAATTCAAGTCTCCGTCTATATGTTTTTTTTTATTAGAACATTTGATGTAATGCATTTGATTAATGGTATTATAATATGCACTATATGTTTAAAACTGTTGCTTTTGTGATTTTTATGTGTGTATATTATTAGTTATCTTGGTGTAATCAGGGGTGTACAGAATTTTACACCGTTGTTGAAAATTCATACACCCTGAGGCGAAGCCGAATGGGTGTATGAATTTTCAACAACGGTGTAAAATTCCGTAAAGCTTAGGTTACAGACGACGAATGCATTCCGTACACCCCTGATTACACCAAGATAACGAATTTATTTCTTTTGAAATATTCCTTTCCTTATTTTCATACTAAGTTGTAAAATTCTGATGAAAATTTTACACGACAAAAGCAAAGTGTGTCTCACATCATTTTTGTTTATAGACGATGTAAGCAAAGTGTGCCGCAAATATTAAAAGACCATTTAAGTTAATAAATAGAAGACGAAAGCAAAGTAATATTTTGCACCTTTTAACCATTTTAACCTACAGATGACAAAAGCAAAGTGTGCGACCATGACTATTTGACTTGAGGCAATTTTAGGTTACAGACGACGAATGCAAAGTGTGCAGTAAAGATCATTTCAGGTTACAGACGACGAATGCAAAGTGTGCAGTAAAGACCATTTCAGGTTACAGACGACGAATGCAAAGTGTGCAGTAAAGATCATTTCAGGTTACAGACGACGAATGCAAAGTGTGCAGTCAAGACCATTTAAGATATTAGGTGTGCATCCAACACTGTTTTTTTAATAAACATACATGTTCAAACATATAAATTTTTATTTTTATTTTAACTTAACAATTAACATGATAAAAAGTCATGTATAACATTTTGAAAGGTTCATAATTTGTCTATAAACATATGATGACGTGTTTTAATGCTTGAAAAGTATTTCCACTTTTCCGATATTACAGTTACTGAATATTGGTCCCAATGGCTTGTTAGAAGTTTTAGTAATTGTCAAATTTTGACTGCACTCAACTTGACGATCTCCAATTTCTGAGAAACATTCATTTGAGAATAGCTGATTTATGTCAAAATCATTTAAATTGTTAATTTCATCCAAATTACATGTAGGAGCTGGTACTAGTTCATTTGAAAAGTTTTGATTGGGAATTGGAGGAAATGTTAACATTCCGTGTGCTTTTGGAGCAGTTAACATTTTGTGTGCATTCGGAGCAGGTAACTGTAGTTGAGGTGTAGTCGTGGTAGCTGAAGGCTGTATCAACTTTTGAATGGCTTGGCCCATTTCTTCTTTTTCTTGGTCCGACACACGATGATAAACAGCTAAAGAGTTGACAGATTTGTGGCCTGTCACAGCCATTATTTGTGAATCTGCAAAATTGTTCTTGAATAAGGCTGTTGTACCGGTGGCCCTTATTGAGTGATTGGTATAAATCTTGGATAAATTGCAAGCTTTACTCAGTTTTGTCATGAAAGAACTTATAGAGTCTCTACCGAGCCCCTGTTTTGTATACCACACACTGTCATTGTCAGAAAAAGTATCTTTGGGACGCTGCCAAAGTCAATTATTATCAGGGTGCAGTTTGGAAAGAAGCTTTTCAAAAGAAGTTACAGGACACAGGGGCGAGTCCTTGTTTTCTGTCATAAAACCACCAAAATTCTCCTTTTCATTGTATCTTCTATTTTTAACTAACTCATCCCTTGATTTTTTAACAAATTTTACTCCTGTATTTGGATTTACATCAACGATAAATGTGTCCTTTGTCATTTCTGGTATGTTTTCAAGCCCTCTTCGGCAAAAATACAGACGAATGTCCATTTGTACCTTGTTCAGCAACCCACATGGTGTGGCAGTTGACATATGGATACTCGAATACAGTTTGTGTATGTCACACTCCTCAATCGCAGGGTAGTGCTGTACATCTCCCTTTCCAAGTGTTTTGAGCTCAGACATTGCTGTCTTAAAGATTTCATTTGACGACAAAAATTCTGTGTCCTTTATTATATCAAAAGTTTTTAAGTGCGGCGGAGCCTTCAGGTGCCTATTTAGACCATATCTAAAATTTTCAAGAGATGAGGTTTTATACATGTGTCCATCAGACGTACGAGTGTCCAAATAAAAACTACTCAAAACAACATTCAGTTCACTCGGTGAGTAATTTTCGAATTGCGGATCTTCTTCTTTTTCTGTTAGGTAAGCCCTAAGCATGTTTGCACTCTTTTTGTTTGATTTTGCAGTGTTTTTTGGCACAACATTTGCCCTTTTCACCAAAATTTCCGCTTCAGTATGACAGGCAAATCTTTTCGTCGCCATTGAAGCAGACGTAAACAAATAGTTACTTCCCCTTTACTGCTTACGCAAGCGAAACAGTGCATTGAAATTAATTCGGAATAACAATTGTGATTACTTTTTAGAATAGAAAAGGTAATAAATAACACATTTTATAATGTTTTTCAAAGGAAATTTATGTAACTCTATTATTTATTACTGCAGCGCGTAGTTAAATATTATTTTTTTTTATCCCCGGGTGAACAAGGGTGGGGTATTATTTACACCCGGGTAGTTAACCAATCAGATTTCAAGATTATTCCTTCATAAGAAATAAATTTTGTTATTCAGTCGATTTGAAAAGCTCACTAGAGCATGTGGTTATGTAGTGTATTGCATATCGACTTTAGATAAAACTTTGAATTGAATTGAACTACGGATTTTCAATCTTTAGTTAAGTTTCTTTTTTTAGTTTTTTAAATTTCTCATGTGTTTCTACACTATGTGTTTCATCAATTTTAAATAAAAATTACAATATCACAAATATATAAATTGGTGTAAAAGTGTTTTTTTTTTCGAGAAGAAAGGCAACAGATACCAAAAGAATATTCAAAAAAGAGGGACAAAAGATTCCAGAGGGACAGTCAAACTCATAGATCGAAAATACACTGACAAAGCCATGGCTACAGAAGACACATCATGGAAAACTAAATACTAAGCAAAAACTTGGTGTGATCTCAGGTGCTCCGGGATGGTATTTAAAATCAGATCTTACTCCACATGTGGCACCTGTCGTGTAACTTATGTTTTACAAATCCGGTAAACAGTCTAATTCGGTAAGTCACATTTGTGAAAAGGGAAGGGATTGTAGCTACGACATAAGGAACATATCCGATATCATTTGTGAAACGGTTATTCCATAACGGTCAACCAACTCATGATGACGTCTGTTGAATGTACGAAGAGATGATTTCAACTTTAACATTTGGAACTCATGGTTTAAAAGCTTCGTTGTGAGCAGCAATCCTCTGTCAAGGAAATCATGATAGGAAATACAAGCCCGGGCATATCGTATCAATTGGGAGATATACACTCTGTATGCAGGCGCTGCCGGAATGTTGCTACATAGAAATGAAAAGTTCACTATTGGGAAGCTGCAATCACCTCTTTTGACGTAAAGTTCTTTTTTCAACCGACCCTCATTGTCAATTTCTAGATGTAAGTCAAGACATAAGGTAACTCCATAAGTCCAAAACAAACTGTGAAAGCCATGATAAAAAAAATCAAAAAACGTCGAAAAGGCAGTACATATAATACTAGAGAAATCTCAAGTGTTACAAAAGGTTAGACAAATTCTGCTTGAAAAGCAGAATGTGTCGCTACGTATAGTCCCTACAACATACATTTATGTTCACACGTTAACAGTTCAGATACGATATAACATGGATTTTTTTGGTAATTTGATATTTGTCAGATCTCTGAATTTGACATTAGCACACGACCAACCGATATTTTTAACATTTTTCTTTTGACTGGTGATTAGTAATATGATACATATATAACTGGAATCAATCAAACTCTACAATGACGACATTTCTACACAGTATTTGAGATACCCGACGACGAAACAAAATGATAATTGGCAGTTGCAACGACCCAATGGTTATACATTGACCATATACATGAGAGCGAAAATAAGAAAATGAGGATGTGATTGAGTCAATTTATTTGTAATAGTAGCATCATTGCATTATCCACAAAACATCCTTACGGTATCAGGAATTAGGAACAAAACATTTATACAATAAAATTTAAATGTTTCATTTGTAAAGCTTCTTGTTCATCGTCAGATTAATGTTATATTAAACTTTACAAAGTTTTGAAATCACTGGTTATTTCAAAGCATTGACACATTAATTTGTTTTAGTGAGTTGTTTGAACTAACCTGATTTTGCAAACCCTCTCCTTACGAAGAAGAAGGTCATGAAAGCTATTTTGTATTAGAGTTTAGAGTCTATACCATAAAAATGTATAATTTAGAAATCTCTGTCACAAATCTTTTTTTAATGTAAGAAAATTATCTTATTGTTAATTTAAAGATATAATCTACACTAATTTAACTAACAGGATGGTTAAATTGACACATAGCTGTAAAATATTGTCTATTTCAATGTTTTGATGAGACGTAATAAGGAAGTGACTTCGTATATTAAAAGAACTAACCCTATAGGAGAAATAACATCCTACATTGTTTACAGAATGATTAAAGAATATATTTTATTATGATTAAAATACTTTAACTTGAGAGATATTTTGGACACACCTAATTTCGGAACACTGTATTCTACAAAGTTTTATGAACTTTTACATCATTTCAGTATTGAATCTTACTTTAAAAAGACAGAGGTGTTTGGTATATAAAGTCAGCATATATATTCTTGTTTATGTTTGTGTGAAATAAAGAATTATATCATAATTAATGTGTAAATTAATTGTACTTGTCACTGATATTTGTTGACAATTGATAAGAGACGATACCCTTACCAGAAAGCCAAAAGATGCTAAGAGAACATTGAAAACTGATAAAACATGAAAAATGGAAAACGCCATCATAATAAGACACATAAATAAGAATAAGCAACCAAAATCACATCAAAATCATGGAGTAGATGGATATGTGCCATGAAGTACGAAGGTAGCATGAAGCGATTCTACAATGAAATGAATTAATTTTGTGCTTCGTTAATTCATTGTCTGAAAAAATTAAACCATAGTGGATATATTCTCATAACTTCTGTATCAAACATATCGTCAACCCGATTTTTTAAAACTATTAAACAAGTAATTATAGTTTGTTTGTTTTAGTATGTTTCGTTTTGAAAAGGCAAAATGCAAAACCTAAAAGATATATGAGCTCGATGTCTGTTATGATTAATGCTAATGTAGTGTCATTTTATTTGATTCTGTATGTTATTTTTTAACTTTATATAGAAAAGAAATATTACTAGCTTAACATTGCAGAACATTTTTTTTTAACAGCATGAAAATCTTCTTTATCATCTTTTGGTGTCATCTTTTGTCGTTAGATTGCATCTTAGATATAGACATGTTACAAGATATAACATTTTATTGTATACACCGTATGTATATTGATGAGAAATGTGTCCACAGTTGACCAAGAAACTAGATACTTGTAGTTTAAAAAAGTATGATATGTTATATCAAAATAAAAAAAAAAACTGATACAAATACGACTATTAGGGATTAAATTGTTTGGATAATAACCTTCGAATTAAATACGGTAAATGTACAAGAAGGTACTTTCTTTCAACAAATCCTGACGGGGAACACAAGCTCCGGAATATCGTATATATATTTGGATATCTACTTTATATGCAAGCAAATCTACTAGTTAACGGCTTACACACTCTTATTTATCGTTATATGTAGTTAAACAACTTTTATGAATGAATTACAAAATTAATATAAAAAAAGTAAATCGACATACAAGTTATACTAAAATATATATCATATTTATGTAT
The DNA here is from genome assembly GCF_965363235.1 of Mytilus galloprovincialis. Classification (NCBI taxonomy): domain Eukaryota; kingdom Metazoa; phylum Mollusca; class Bivalvia; order Mytilida; family Mytilidae; genus Mytilus; species Mytilus galloprovincialis. The sequence goes on from NC_134844.1 coordinate 45,489,701, forward strand.
TGTCTTTAAGTTTGGTGTTAATGAAAGCATCCAAATAACGATAGCAGGCTGTCCCAATCGACTCATGACTTGGGTATATCTGAACATTGAAGGTAAGTTACGATGCACTAGTCTTAATACACGGAGTGGTTCTCTATCCCTTTTCGAGTAAAACCGGCTGTATTTTCAATTTTCTATTCGTGAAATATAATAATTATCAGCAGCATTGTAAGACGATTTAATGTGTTATTTAATAAAAGGATGGTTAAATGCCTACACGCTACATAAATCGTGCTAAAACATAAACAAAACATATTTCACAGAACGATTTTCTAGGAACTTTAGGAAGTTTAGGATAGATGCACTTTAACTCATAATAAATATGAATACTATTTGCCGTGACAAGTAACTGTTATTTTATTTAATTTCAATCATAACACTAAGTGATTACAAATTTGTAATGTCTGCAAATGATATGATTTTCAATTAATTAAGAAAGCCATATTTTTATCAAATATTCAGTTCTCCTATAAAGTTTAGTAAAACTGTCTACTCTGACAAGATTCATATTAACAAACAAATTCTGAACTCATGACAAATAACGTCTCAACAAACAACCATCGTAATTGACACACTATAAAGCTTAAAGTGACTTGTTTGAACTAACCTGTTTATATAATCCCCTAAACCTTCTTTGTACTAAGTATCATGTTAAGAATTTATTTTTGCTTAAATCTTGACACTTTACATTAAAGATTTTGCTCTAGAAATCTCTTTTATAAAATTTAATGAAAGAAAATCATCTTATTGTTAACATAATGATATCCGGTGTGTGTCCGTTATGCATTCGTTACACGTCCGGTTGTTTTGGTCAGTACATCAAAGGACTCCAAATCGATAACAATTTTGTCAACGGACAACTTTTATTTTCATACGTTAGGCGTCCGTTCGTGATATCCAGTAATGTGTGACCACTGCTTTATGGACATTTGAAAGGTAGCGCAAAGGTAGCATGAAATAATTCTACATTGAACGAATTCGTATTTCATTAAAGAAGAAGCGCGAAAGATACCAGAGGGACAGTCAAATTCACAAATCGAAAATAAACTGACAACGCCATGGCTAAGAAAAAAAGACAAACAGACAAACAACAGCACAAAAGTAACAACATAGAACATAAAAAAAACCTAAGCAACGCGAAGCCTACAAAAACTTGGGATGGCCTCATGTGTTCCAGGAGAGTAAGCAGATCCTGCTTCACATAGGACATCCTTCGTCTTGCTCATGTTACTACAAACCCAGTATATAGTCTAAATTGGTAAGTAACATTCTATAAAGTGAAGGGGATTGTAGTTACGGCATATGAAACATAACCGATAGCATCTGTGAAACAATTATTCCATAAAGGTCAATCATCTCTTGATGGCGTCCGTTAAATTAACGAAGGAATGCTTTGAACTTCACCATTTGGAACTCTTGGTTTAATTGCTTCCTTGTGAACAGCAACTCTCTATCAATGAAATCATGACAGGAAATACAATCCCGGAAATATCGTATCAATTGGGAAATATATACTCTGTATGTAGGCGCTGCTGGAATGGTGTAGCATAGAAATGGAATGTTCACCATTGGGAAGCTGAAATCATCTCTTTCATTAATAGATTAATTGGCCGAACAATTAACCCAATTGAATAGATTCTGATCGCTTCAATATCGACATTTCGTCAACCTGAAAGAATTTGATTTTTCTTTAAACATTATTAATTTGTATGTTTTTAAAAGATTCTTGTTCAAAAGACAAAATGCAAATAAATATATCAGCTCGATGCATTTACGGTTCTGTAATAGTATTGTACTAGGTGTGTTTTGTTACTTCATATTGAAAGCAAATTGCTAGCTTAACATTGCAAAACAATTTACTTTAACAGCATGATGCATCTTTCTTATCATCTTGCTGGTGTCATAACTATAAGTGTCGTTGGATTGCAACTTATATATGATAACAATGAACACATATCACTCTAGACGAGGAAGATTGCAAGATTCTAACTATTGGCTAAATAAGTGCAAATTGCTTATACTAACAACCTTTCACGTGAGCAATCTGCAACCAGTTGGTCAGTTAGCTGGAGAAGAAATCTACCTGCAATTTGGTAAACTGTTTTATCCATTGCTATTGTGATACCACAAAGATTACTTGATAGGCATAGTAATGTTGTTAAATACTGACATATTCTGATTTCTGGAAATCAAATGTAAGATTTAGTTCCTGTCACACTGAATTACCTTTATAATCTACTCCTACAAAAGTAGAAAGAGAACTATTACTTTTGAAACGATAAGATTTATAACGGAAAAGGAGTGCCGTCAGTAAGACTCACTTAATGATTGAATGTCTGTCAAAATGTACGAAATTGGATCATTTGTTTTTTTGCAATTTGAATTTTTATGAACTTTGAATGTAACAGGATACAGTTATTTAATGGAAAATTCGTATTTTTAATTATGTCTTGTAGTAAATTGCATTAAAAATGTCTACAACGTGATCATATCTCAACAGATTTTTCTTTCATCATTTCTGAAAAAAAATCACAAAAATACTGAACTCCGAGGAAAACTCAAAACGGAAAGTCCCAAAGCAAACGGCAAAATCAAACGACAAAACACATCAAATGAATGGACAACAACTGTCATAACCCTGACTTGGTACAGACATTTTCAAATGTAGAAAATGGTAGATTGAACCAAGCGCTAAACCTCTCACTTGTATGACAGTCGCATCAAATTCTGTTACTTGTACAACGATGTGTGAATAAAACCGACATAATCGGTAAAATTGTCAAAATATGGTTACAGCAGTCATCCCTGTGTTACAATCTCAAAACAAACAAACATTTACATAAAAGCACAAACAGCATCTATCAAATTAAAAAAAAGGCATTGTTTCACGTGTTTGGCGTCAGAAATTGCAAACGTTACATAAGCAATTTTGTTGTTTAATGTATATTCAAAACAATAATTATTTCACATGGGGAATTGTGGTATGCAGGGTAAAAAATCAAAAGTTATGTTTGAATAAATTTCAGAAACAGTCCGACAGAAGTTTTTTAAAATTTTCAAAATTCCATATATAAACAGTCCGATTTAGTGACAGGATTTGTTTATATAATATAACCTACAACAAAAAGAGAAAAGTATTTTTTTTTTTCAAGAAAAACGATCAATAATGACTATTACCAGATTAACCGTGCAAGCATGAAGGACAATGTGATTGAAAATCTGTCAAAAAAAACCTACTTCATGGTATTGTTTGAGTTTTGCTAAATGACCTTTAATGCATCGCAGATCAACCAACGTAAAAATATGATTGAATACATTTTTGTAGCATTCAATCATTGAAAATAAGTATCAAATATCTTATAGAAATACGTTATATTTTCGCTTAAATGTATGTGTGATGAATCCAAATAAAGAATTTTGAAAAGTAAAATTACAAAAATACTGAACTCCGAGGAAATTTCAAAAAGGAAAGTCAAATGTCAAAATCCAAAGCTCAAACACATAAAACGAATGAATAGCAACTTCCATATTCCTGACTTGGTACACGCATCGGTTCTACTTTTTACATGTCATAAAAATTTGGTATTGAAACATGTTACTAGCAAAAAGTAAAATAATAAAATAACCGACTTTGAGGAAAATCCAAAATGGAGAGTCTCTTATCAAATGGAAAATTCAAAAGCTCAGGAAACAAAATCATTGATATTCAATGATGGTAAAATAAACGAAAAGATCTTGTATATAAAAAAAAATGTGGTATGATTGCCAATGAGACAACTATCCACAACAGACCAAAATGACACAGACATTAACAACTATAGGTCACCATACGGCCTTCAACAATGAGCAAAGCCCATACCGCATAGTCGGCTATAAAAGGTACTGATAAGACAATGATTGTCAAAGAAACAACTACCCACAAAACAGCAATCGACATTGAAGTAGATTAATATATTCAACCTTTTTAGCTGTGAACTACACTCATACCGTTTGGTACGTTTCAAATATGCTGTAACAGAAAACCACCATCTAAACTACCCTTTTGTTTTCCCTTTTTTCTGCCATACGATATCGATGAGTTAAACAGTTAACTTAGAAAAAGCAATATTTAAACTAATGACGTCAGTGTAAACGTTATCAATGAATTTTGACTTGTGTATTTATATTTTAGATGTTGTGTACATAGAATTCGGACCTCTATTGACTGATAAACCGGTCCCTAAATGTAATTGTATAAGAATACAGAAGGTATACATTGTACAAAGCCTTTTTTCCGATTAATACTTTTTACATTAAGTTAACACAAACGCTTCGGACAAATATAATACATAGCGTCACATTTTATTATTATTCAGCACAAAAAGTGTCACATTGGACATGACATTTTCTTCGTTGTTTTACGTTGTTAATAAATAAACCATGCTGACTGAAATCCTACTGTTTATTGATAAATAGAATAACAACTCACTTCCTCATATTATGTATTAACAGATAATACATCTTTGAACTCATTGGTTGATATAATGAGTTTAAATAGAATCTAAAATAAAGTGTGTAGCAAAATTGAGAAATTTTGAAAGCTATTTTACTTGCGTTTTTTTTTATATATTTTATTTTAACAAAAATTAGACAATGTTGTAATGAAGATGTCAGACGTTGCTCTGATCATTAGTAGAAATTATTATGAATTCAAGTACAGATAAGGTTTAATTCGGATAAAATATATTGGGATAGCTTGTCAACACTATGAAACAGTATCAAATGTGTATATAAAAATGTAAAATCCTATGTTTAACTTATCTGCAATAAATTACATAAGCAGATACGTGCGCCTTCAGTACAGCATGTACGGTTTTCAAAGATGTATTTCGTTATCTATTGGTCATATAGCGCTTCAACTGTTCCTAGTGAAGGTTAGTCCATTGCAAAGAAGTCATACACCCTTGTGTATTTTCAACATATTTCTGAATAGAATGTCTTCATTAATAAGAATTATTAATCAAAATAAGTTATTTCTTCAATAAATAGAGGCAGCATTAGTATACTATTAATCAAAAGATATTAAACTATTGTTGTAATTATATCTATTGTGTTGCATTGTATCATCATATGACGTTAATTCTACATATTTATTCAATGAAACAATGATTAAGACTAATTGAATGTCATTTAACCTTTCATCTCCTCTCCGGAAAGCAGTTGCATAACCACTAAAGTGGCCATGAACATAACGAACGTACCTTTCTTACCTTGACAACACATATGTACGGATTTCCTGTCATTTTTGAATGCTAATTTGCTTTCGTCGAAAAACGTACAGCTACACCCCTTTCGTATAAATTCTTTAGTAATTTGCAAAATTATGTGAATATAAAAAAGAAGATGTGGTATGATTGCCATTGGGAAAACTGTCCACAAGAAACCAAAATGACACAGAAAGTTTGTTTGTTCATTAAAGAGTAGAGACAGGTACCAGAGAGACAGTCAAGCTCATAGATCGAAAATAAACAAAACATACATGTTTAATCTATAAATGTTAATTTACAATACGCGTTGATAATATCATCAAATACTTTTGTATTAGCAAAAGCTATTTCCTGGCATATAATGTGAATAATAGAAAAAAAGAGGCAGAAAATACTAAAAAGGGAACGAAACCCATACGTCGAAAAAGATACCGAAGATATTATAAAAATAAAACAAATTTTAAGCAGCATTGACCAACAACAAATTGGTAAACATAAGTGACATTACTAATGATTCAAAAAGGTAAGCTTCTCTCAAGATTCACATTTGATAGCGATTTTGCTACTCAAGGTAAGAACACTTTTAGTATTGAGTCTCAATTGAATATATCTCAAGCGAAGAAAAATTGATGGGAGAATGACTAGCTACGACAATTGGGTTATATACAAATTTGAATAATTATAATATTAACACCTACAAAATAACCAAATAGACATGTTTCCATAAAAACAAGTATACTCTATAACCACTAGATGATAGATAGATAGAAAGAAATAAAACATGGGGGACTTTGTGATTTGATTTGTGTCAAAACCGATACAATTGGATCAACGGTTTGGTTGTTTTTTGTACTGTCTTAAACAATTAGCAGACACAAAAGCAAATAAGCGCTCAATACTCATTTCTCGATGTAGAGTTACAACGTTTTGAAAAAAAAACCCAAAGACGAACACATTTACAAACATATCAACTTAATACTCTATAGAAAAATAAAGACTGAGCTTCAAGAACTACACAAAAACTTAGAAAGTGATTTCAGACGCTCAACAGTAGGTAAGCAGCTCTTGCCTAATGTATGACAACTGTTAAGTTTCGCATAACTATCAAAAATGTATTTCAATTCTTCGAAGCATTTCCTTTGTTCGTAGTTTTATCAAAACTACAAAATTTATGGACTGAAAGTGTCCAATAAGAATATATCATTTTTACAATGTCATCTTAAGTACTTAATTGCAATCAAATGGAATGCTCAGGAACTTGCATGTAAACAAAACACCCTCAGCTCACTTGCGATATTAGTAGTCTTTCAACGTTTCATAAAATTGAAAGAGTTTTATTATTCATAATACATTTTTTTCAAACATTAAAGGCTGCATTTACCAGACATTAATATAATGAAAACAAACATTTTATGTGTGTTTGTTACATCTCATTGCATTATTACTGACTATGTTATTCCCCAAAGTAAAGTACTTGTTTGTTTCAAAAATTTGTTCAATTCTTGAATTTCAATGATTTGGCATTTAATCATTTCCATATTGTAACATCAAGTATGTTCCCGATAAGGTGTAATTAGATTCTTCTTTAATCTAGTTTTAATGTGTGTCTCATCAGCAAATTGGAAAATTCTGCACGTGATATTAATCATTTGCATTCATTATCTTCAAATATCAACGAATGATCTCGACGTCATATGTGTAATCATTAGAAATAAAACAAATTTCAAAACACGGAAACGAAATAGCCCAGGAATTCAATCGGATCTTTAAGTTTTGTTGTAAGCAAAAATGACAGTATAATTGAATGTAAAAATTTTAAAATTGAAATCATTTTTGTTTTGCATAATCAAATTTGAATCTTATAGAACAAGAACACGTTTAAATTTACTTACCATTGTTTGATATATACCATAGGAATAGTTAATTCCATAAATCGAAAATAAGATTACAACACCTAGGATAAAAAAGAAAAATACAAACAGACAAACAATAGTACACAAAACACAACATAGGATAAAATACTGTGTAACACGAAACCCACCAAACATTGAGGGGCGATCTCATATGCTCCGGACGTGTATTCAGATCCTGATCCAAATGTGGCACTCATCCTGTTGCTCGTGTAAGTACATACCCGGTTATAACGTAACCATGATTAACATTCCGCAAATGATTGGTTTAACGAATGTACTAGTATCCTAATGTGAATTTAAGTACTTTTCTGGTTGTATCTTTTAAAAGTTTTCTTTAACTTATTTGAAATAAACTCACTAAGTGTCTCATTTCGATGATATTCAATGGTATTGGCACTATTTTGATTAAAATAAGTGTGTGTTTTTCTTTTAGTTAGAGATTGTGTGTGTTATTATGACGTGAACTCATTATAAGCCGATACCTTTGATATCTATTCGCTTGTCGAAATTTAGTATTGTATTTTTCATTTTTATATTGCTATGTCCTGAATGTTTTTGCATTTATTTGAACTGTAGTTCTTTCATGCACATGTAATATTGACATTTAAGTGTTATATTTAACATTGTCATAAAAGCGCGAGGTTTGGCTAGACGCCAAAACCAGATTCAACCAACCATTTCGTTCTTAGAATGACCTGTACCAAGTCAGAAAAATGGCAGTTGTTATCCTATCTTGATTTGTTTCCCTCGGTTTTAGTTTGTAACCGAATTTGTGTTTTTTTTCTCAACCGATATATTACTTTCGAATATCGGTATACCACTTTTGCCTTTTTTATTTTATTTTGCGTTTTCTTATCGGTGTCTGATTTTGGTCGACTTATAAGTAAAACTATAATCTCAATTACACTGTTTTACTATTTGGTATGTAAAAAAGTATTTAAAATGTATATATAGCTTTGCGAAATAGAGGGTCTGTAAAAAAGAGTATAAAAAACAGTCAGGAGAGTTTTAGACATTATATCTGCTTTAAATATAATAAATTCTGTCACAATATTAACGTGCTTTCACATGTAATGTCTATGATATTAAACCTCTAATTTTTGTAACAGATTTACTTTATAAATATAACTCGATAATAGTTATCAAAGGTACCAGGATTATAATTTAGTACGCCAGACGCGCGTTTCGTCTACATAAGACTCATCAGTGACGCTCAAATCCAAATATGTATAAAGCCAAACATGAACAAAGTTGAAGAGCATCGAGGATCCAAAATTCCAAAAAGTTGTGCCAAATACAGCTTAGGTAATCTATGCCTGGGATAAGAAAATCCTTAGTTTTTCGAAAAATTCATAGTTTTGTGAACAGGAAATTTATAAAAATGACCACATTATTGATATTCATAATAAGTTGATAAGTTGTTCTTGAATAAACTGTATTGATGTATCATATTAACTCCATATATGTGTGCAATATCCTTGCTAAAGATTTCTTATCTCCAGAAAAGCATTTCCGTTACAAATCATGGAACCATACTCCTACATCTCATTTATCATGGTAACTTTAATTATTTGCAAACGTTTGTGAGTTATAATATAATATACTGTAATGGGCGTATTATTCAGTCTTTAAGTGTCTATGTTGAATTTTAATTTTAACAAAAAATAAAATCACAAAAAACTGAACTCCAAGGGAAATTCAAAACAGAAAGTTCCTAATGAAATGGCAAAATCAAAAACTGAAACACATCAAACGAATCAATAGTTTGTCTATTTTGTATTGAATCCATGGCATTGTCTGTTTATTTTCGACATATGAGTTAAGATGTTCCTGTAGTATTTTTCGCCCGACTTATAGTTAATCAAACATTAAAAATACCTTCGTAGACAGGAACGCAACCTTTTCACAAGTCTCTGTCACAGTTCATTGCATTATTGCTGACTGTGTAAATACCAAAAGAAAACTATTGTAAGATTTAACATTTCTTACCAATTTGACCTATAGTTGTTTTTTTAACAATTTAAAATCATTTCTGCTTTCCATTACACAACATGTAATCCTTTGGAGTTTTAAGCAAGTTTGAATGCAATGTTCATAATAAATGTTTAAGTTTTATTTATACATGTAAATAAGTATCAAACGTCAACAAATAAGGGATATAAGCCGATCGCAGTCCATTCTGTAAAATATTGGACATGTCTGTGGCCGAAAATGGACTGTTAAGGGCTTATATCTTACTGAAAACATTGTTTAACTCGCCAAAAAAAGTAAAACAAAAGAAAAAGCAAGCACAGATTTATTTTCATCAAGTATAAATGGTTTTGTGAATAAACTTTCTTTCATTAAAATATATCCTACATGTTGGCCTCTGTAAACAGTACCTCAACTTAAAAGAATGGATAAAAAGAAAGTATAACTGAAGGTTAGCAACATGTATTGCTACATGCAGAATAAGTCACAGGGTAAGCATATCATAATTTTTGCGTGTGCAAGGACTGCTCATAGTTTCCGTTAATACCGGGTACCATTACACGTGTATTGTGTTTGAAATGGATAAAATGATAAAAGTATATTCTTCATGCAAAAACGATGAACGAGATTTCGTTATTAGTGATTGTGTTGTTTCAAACTTTAGATTAAAATCAAATGTGTTCAGAATCTATTTAGATACATTATTTCAGTGTGGATTACACAGAGGATACAGTCAACGCAGCAAATAATGGCAAGTTTTATATATATTATACTTCAAAATGTAGTCTTCTCCCATTATTTTCTTGTTTCTTCGATCTCCGGTTTTATTTTTCACTAGGTGAATGAGAAAAAAAGAATAGCATATGAAATGAAGACAGGTTCTCGTTGAACCATATCGAGTGCACCGCAGTCAATTTATTTCGAATATATAATTAATATGAACAAACGAAACGATAACATGCTATCAGTTATATTTTGTTTTTTTTTTAATTTTCAAGAGACTGTTATTGTTTACTCGAACCTGAATCCCCCCTCTTTTCTGTTTTGTTTGTTTATTGGGTCCCTTGTGTTTTTTAAATGTCACCAACATTTTATTTTGTCTGGATTTCCTTTTGAAAAAGGCTTTTATAAAACGATCACGGCTAACAAAGTGCGAATCGGACACACGATTGGTTCGTTTGACAGATAAAATGCAACAACTTGTAAATTAACGCCGAAACCTGAATTTTAGTTTTAAATCATTATAGCCCTTAGTTAATGAAGGAAGTTCTATATTCGCACTTTGTACACATGATAAGGTTTAGTTTGTTCATGGCCATTGTACTGCTGCATGATCTATCAAATTTTAGAAACATTACTGTATTGCTTTTTTCATTTTAATTGTAGTTGAAAATGATGTTAGAGAGAAGAAGAGCAACACCAGAGGGTAATTGTGATTACCTTAAGTAAGACGGACGAGGATGAATCTTTTGAAAAAAGAAATATATAAAGTCAACAAAAACAAGACTTACAACAAGCATAATCAACTTATTGAATTAGTGCTAAAAGAGACAACCCAAAAACATGAAAACAAAGGCTGTGATATAAGTATTGGAAGTGTTTATAAAAATAATTTAAAAGTGATTTTTTTCCCTCTCAAGATACCGTTTTGGTGAGTGACAAAACTATTGTATTGGAAGGTGACTTAAATCAAATGTGTTTTTTACTTGTCATTTGTTCTTTGGTTGTATGTTTGTGTACAATATGAACACAATTGAGCTTATTAAGAGGTTTTTTTATTTCAGTGTTTGAACTATAATTTACCTGAAAGAATCAATTATGCTACTTTAGCTGTCCAATATTTTTAAGAAAGAAGAGGGTTATCCTTAAAAATACTGGACAGCTAAGGTAATATAATGGTTTCTTACAGGTAATGATAGTCCAATCACTGAAATAAAGAACAAGTTAAACAATAGAATGACGTCACAGCAATGTTTTAATGACATATACAGTTATTACGATTAATGGGATGTATTCCGATAAAAAGAGTATATAAAAGAGGTCGCAAAAAACAAAGCGAAAATGAAACGCATAAGTCGAAAAGCATGAAAGGAGACTGACCAAATTTTGACAAAAGAACAAAGACTGATCAACACAAAACAAAACAACGAACAACCAGTTAACAAAGCAGAGAACATTCATAGTAAGAACACGTTCGGTTTTTGTCTCTTGTTTTTATGTTACAATGATGGATGAACTACAAGCTACGACAATAAGATCATATTTCTGATCATAAACGACACAATTTTTATTATGCATTCAAGACTGCATTTACCAGGCAATATGACATGAACGCAAACCTTTTACATATTCCTGTAATACTATGGATTCATTTATTTTCGTGGGTACCAATTTTCGTCGATTGAAGAAATATTGCATTTTCGTTGTTTTACCAAAGTCTTCATATTAGCCTGAAGTTAATTTGTACTGCGTTGTACATTTAAATTCGCGGTTTACCTCAACCCACGAAATCCACGAAAATTGTTATTCCACGTAAATAATGTATCCACAGTATTTCATGCATTATTACTGATTGTTGTTGAAATTTAATGATTTGACATTTAATTATTGTTATGATATAACATTATTTATGATCCCCATAGGGTGCAATCCAATCCCCTATTAATTTAGTTCTTAATTTCTTATCAGCAAGCTGAACAATTTTGCACGTTATTTTCATATTTTGTACTCAATATCTTCAACTATCGCCCAATACTGTACTTTAGCATGACGAACTTGAGGCTATATTGTTTAACCTTAAAATCGAAATAACTGCAATTTTCTCATGTCATCAATCTGATTTCAACACTTAAAATATTGGCAAGTAAGTTTGAATGTTTCTCAAATGTCACCTAATTTATCTAATAAAAAATGGAATTGATAAAAGCTACCCGCCTGACTCATAGGACAAGTGTCTGGTTACTAAGTATACGTGTAAACATGCCACAAATCTAACTTTTGATGGGTTTACATGAATGCCATATCTCCAGAACAATAACATATCAAATGAACAGAAATTATACACTGACAATGCATTTGTTTAAATACAGTCGTCAATTCTTACACTTATCACATTTGGGATATTTACTATAGTTATTTGAACCTTTTTTTATATTGATTATTCATATATTTTTGTTTAATGAAATGCTTTTGTAGACAAGATCGCAATCTTTTCACTGTTTTCTTTCACAGTTCATTTCGTTGTCTATGATTGTGTAACTCTTGTTTGATAGAACATTTCGTAAAATTCGATGATTTGACCTTCGGTTGTTATTATAATGAAAAATATTTCTGCTTTCCATTAGTTGAAATTTACTTATCTGGTGCAGTTCGTTTTTGTGCCGTTAAGGATGTTCGCTTGTCATGTTTTGGAATTATTGTCAGATTTTCGGAATCCTCTGGTCTTATCCATTTGCCTTAACAGATTTTGCCTATTGACCCTCATTTTCTTTTTTGTAAATCATTTATATGTATGATTATAAGCCAATTGTAAAAGTCTTTCAAAATCATTGTTATGTTTCAATAGTTTTTGAGCACTTAAACTTGTCAATGATTAAGCTATGTAAAATCCAGAGAAACCATTTGCCCGCCAATATTTCGATGGCTTATATCTCGAAGTCAAGCACAATAATCTATATGTTTTTTGCATGTTTGGTTCCTTTATTGAACTACTATTAGTATATACTAGTGTTATGAAAAGCTTGTTATTTTGAAACTGAATAGCGAACTTCCTTAAAGCAAGTTGAAGTTCATTGTTCATGTTAAATATTTGCATTAAATATTGCTATTTCCTGACACATACTGTTAATATAATTAATGTGCATAATGTATTCGAATAAAAACGGATATAAAAGAGGTTAAAAAACAAAGAGAAAATGAAACGCATATGTCGAAAAAGAGACCGACGACTTTATGGCAAAAGAACTAAGACTTCATGGACTTATCAACACAAAACTGGTTAATAAAGCAGGTACTTTATTTAGTCAATACAAATTTGTTTTTTTTACAAAATTGAACGAGTTTTGTTTTATTCATAAATTAATCTTCTTATTCTAACATTCAAGGATTCATTTACAAGGATTAGTAGCATGAACATAAACATGTCATATCTCATTACATTGTTAATGATTATGTAATTCTCAAAAGCAAAGTATTTCTTTGTTTTTGCAAATTTTTCCAACTCTTGAATTTCAATGATTTGACATATAATATCTACATCAGTTAAGTGTTTCCAAAAGGTGTAATATAATTCCTGTTAAAATAAAAATTGTGTCTTTTAATTAAGACGGAATTCTGCATATTTTATTTTTCATGTTGCAAACATGACAACCCTTTAAAATTTAGTTAACTCCTACATCAAACACAAAAAAACAAACACATTTCAAGCGATTAAATACAAACAAAAAACTGCCAAAATGTGCAGTTTCATTCTGTTATCAAATGACCAATGAATGAGTGCGTCCGATCTTTCGCCCCATCTTGTCAAATTTCAAATCCAATTTATGTTTCAACTCAACTCCTAGCAAATATATTGTGTTTCTTTCAAATATTAAAGCTCTTTCGTGGCTGAAATCGTTTTCCAGGAGCTAGATAACTCTAAAACATCTCATATTTTGAGGATCAGCCTATTTTTGCTTTGGTACAGCCGCCATCTTGGATGCTTTAATCATATGATTAAAATTTAATAGACCTCAAACATGTTGATTAAGTTAAACGACAGTTTTAGCCTTTTTAACGCAGCGTTAAAATAAACGACAAGTTGAACAACACACTAATCATATGATTAATTTTAATCGAATGATTAAGAAATTTTAACAATGCGTTAGCACTAACGACAAATTGAACAAAAATCAATCGGATTATTTAATGAACAGAAGATAAGGCGTAAATTGGAAGGAGGTACGATTAAAAATTTGTCAAAACTTGAATAATTGAATCATTTCTTTTTTGCAAAATTTAATATGAATATGAAAATCCTCGAATCATTCTTCCTCAAATTATCACTAAATGATCTGAGGTTTGACATTTAACCATAGGCTGTTCATAAGTCATCTCTTATTTAAATCAGTCCTTCGCACAATCATGCTTGTGAACTGAAATAAAACTGTAGGTTATATAGATTGTCCGAGTTTGTATATTTACCTCAGCATGGGTATTCAAAATTAATAATTAATTTCCAATTGATATACAATAATAGAAAACAATTTAGAGAGATAAAACGACATGGATATTATCAGTTACAGATAACCGGGCAGTCTCAATAATAGCTCCCTTTATCGTAACATATGGTATTATTTGATTTTAAGAACCGTTTTTGGCCTTTTTCATAGCAAAAATTGTTGTTGGTCGAGGAAGCCAGAATGCCAGGGGAAAAACTGATTGAGGTACCCAGAATGCCAGGGGAAAAACTGATCGAGGGACCCAGAATGCGTAGACACAACCACCGATCTTCGATAGGAAAAGTGACAATCATATGGTGTGTTTGGATATCTAGAAAATAAGTAAACCTTGGTTAAAACGTAGACAATCCACGGGCTACCCATAGGTTTTGCTTTAGAACATGTTGGTACCTATGGTGTTTGCAAAGCAATTCCAAACGATGTTTTATCACCTATGGTTATTAAAATGACACACGATCAACGACAACAAAGGTTATTTAAAATTAATTCTAATGATGAATGTGACTCAAATGGAACTCAATTTAATGGCATTACTCACTACCATTCATATGGAAAATGCACATCAGATATTGTTTTTCTTGGACAACAAAAACGACATACAAGTACACAAACAACCCATAGAAAATTAAAGACTAAGCAAACCGAACCCCGACCAAAAACTGGATATGATCTTAAATGTTCCGAAAGGGAATGCAGAGCCTGCATGTTCAACATGTGGCACCTGTCGTGTAGCTCATGTTAGTGTTAACCCGGTATTACGACTAATTCGGTAAGTTTCTACCATGTTTGTGACGTAATATTTTCATTTAATCATGCTCTTAAATATGGGTAGGAATGGCAACCTATAGTTAGTAAATGAACAAAAACTGTGGGTGAACCCTAGGTACAACAGGTCATCCATGGTCAGATTTATTCCTTAAAATAACTAACCATAGGTACCTAGAGTTACATATAGGTAACCATAGGACGCATTAGGAGTATATCCAAACACACCCATAGATAATCAAGATTGGCGTCGAGTGCACCTGCACGAACGAGGTTTGAACTCACAATTTCATTGTTGACTGGCTAGTAATTACAGTAGTTCCTACTTAGATCACTCTACCACCGCGGACCCCATATGCTATTAAACATCCGTGAACTCTATAGGGTAAACCCTAACCATCTGAGTTATCAAAACGGTTGCTGTTTACTTACAAATATGTGAAAATATTCTGCAAAAAAATCTACATCATTCTAGGGTTTACTTTTTGAAACACATTAGTGTTTTAACTAACACGAACAACATGACGGGTGCCATATGTGAAACAGGATCTGCTTACCATTCCGGAGCACCTTTTATCCCCCAGTTATTGGAAGGGTTTCGTTTTGCTTAGTCTTGAGCTTGCGATGTTGTGTCTTTTGTACTACATTTTCTGTTTCTCCTTTTTTAGCCACGGCGTTGCAAGTCTATTCTTGATTTATGACTTTGAATGTTACTCTGTTGTTTTTTGCCCTTTTTTAAACCTTTCATACACTCTTGCATATCACTATTTTTCTACAAAATAGACAGAAAGGCAGTTAACACAGATATTGATTTCTTCAAACGTTTGGCATTGTTGTCGATACATTTTAACCGATAAATATTTATGAAACACAATAGGATGATTTGACTCACTGTAGTATCAGAAGAAAACTCAAATTGCCCTATCGGGCGCTTTTCGTCATTTCGTCGTTTTCCGTTTATTGACTAGCTGTTTTTCTTTCACTTATATGTATTTAACATGTTGAAATTCCCCATGGTATCTTACGTCATTTTTCATTTTCTGAATTTGAAATTTAAATACTTAAATTCAGTCGTTCACCTTTTTCCAGAGTATTTACAAAATAAACCTAATCAAGGTAGTTAATATTACTTCATCAAAACAGAAATGTTAATGCGTTGAGATAATTTGTGATGTGATATCGTCAGTCGTTCGTCTACATAACTAGCTAATTCTGTTTGGTTTCTTTATTTACAACCTCATATTATAATTTAAAACCAATTGTTCAGAGAACAATTGAAGGTCTTTCCACTGAAAACAATGTATTTTGATATGAAAGTTGTAAAATTAAGTTTAAAATGTCATTTCAATCGTCAACTGATAGGTTATTGTACGCTGATTCCAGAAATATATGGTTTCTATACAATATTTTTTAAATAAGGGAGATAATTTGTTACTTTCGGTTTGAAAAATGTTACTTCCGATAATATTTGAATATTTCATTGACACTTATTCCAAAAAGATCTGGTTCTATATACTTTTTTTATTAATAAAGTACAAAAATAGCTACTTCCGGTTTACACAAGGTCACTTCCGGTTGTTTTTTTCAAGGTTAAATGGTTTGATACCTTTCGCCAAAAGTCTCATGGATATATCATGTATAAATATGAGCTGAAAGCAAAGGTCAAAAACTAGAACGTCAAATTAATCTATGACCTTGAGATCAATTTCAAGGTCATAAACCAAGGACCTCAAATTAAAAAACCATAGGACTTAATTATATTTGGTAAATCAGTTATATCACCATACACGTATTTTTAAATACAAGAGGGGAGAAAACTCACTTTTACGTTCAACTTACCCTTGCAATCAAAATTTACGTGTTACGACATGTCGCAACTAACAATTTAGAAAAAATAATTTGTCGATATCTTATACAGTTTCTGGAAATTAGTGGAAATAAGCCAAATTCAAAAATTGGAATATGACCTTGACCTTTGACCTTGACCTAATTTTTATTTTTTTGGACCAAGGACCTCAAATCAAAAGATCCTTGGTCTTTAGCACTTATGGTTTACAAGATAGAAATGCATATCACTTATATCAAATGCATAAGGGGAAATAACTCTCATATGGAGCGTTCATATCACTTCGGTCAAAATAGGACAAATCATGCGAAGGATATAACGAGCAATTTTGTAAAATAAATTTGTCATAATATTTTACGGTTGCGAAGGAGATGCGCTAACAAGGAAATCAGTGTTTGGGGAGATAACTCCTACAAAGAAAAGTATTCGTTTACGCAGGGTAAATTTCAAAAGCGCATAAACTGTTCGATATCATATACCAAATATCTAAGCCACATATTGCGAAACAAATGTTTATCGCAAGAACAAAATTAGGCGGAAGAAAAAAAAAATATATAAATCATTGCTTTAAAAAAGCAATTGTAGGCGGTCTTTCCCCCTTTAAAATTAATTGAATTTGGGGGGGGGGGGGTGTTTGTTTGTTTGTTTGTTTGTTTGTTTGTTTGTTTGTTTGTTTGTTTCTGTATGGGGTCTATATTATTGTTACCGGAGAAGTTTCATGTTTAGTTTGGAAAGTTTTTCTTTTATTTTAGGTACAGCGCACGCGCCACATCACGTGACACGGGTTTATAATAACGAAAAGTTAGTCTTTTTATTTCTTTTCAGGTGGGGACTTTGAACAGACAACATGTATAGAGACGGAATAAACACAATGTAATTTCTTTTGTCATTGTAGGAAATTGACATTTGGATCACAGTTCACGGGCAGTGCATGTTTTGGATTTAATTGATCCGGTGTAACTTTAAAACACATTTATTGATTATTTTCTGATATTGTACATTTGTCAGCACCTGTTTGTAACACAGATTAGTATTTCAATCTCGGAGCGGACATTTTATTGTAGGTTTTTACTGAGATTTACGGACCTTGCAAGCGATTTTTACGGCATTGCCATTTCTTTTCTCTAGGAAAAGCTTTGAGAGATATCTGCACCAAGTTTTTTTATAAACTTTAAGTACATGTATGCCCTGCTGACTGCAAATTTTGAGGTCGATTGTACTTGTAGTTTCAGAGTACATGTTGATTTTTTTTCAGAAGTGACGCAAGAACAATATTAAATTTCAATTTTTCATGAAACATGATTGATTGATCATGATCATGATTGATTGATTACTTGATTTATTGATTGATTGATTGATTGATTGATTGATTGATTAGTTGGCTGGTTGGTTGGTTGATTAAACACGTTGGATAGGGTCAATTGAAACAGCGAAAAGGAAACAAAGAAGATCTTGGACCGTATATTAAACACATGAGACGGATACATGGTTGATTGATCATGATCATGATTGATTGATTGATTGATTGATTGATTGATTGATTAGTTGCTTGGTTGGTTGGTTGGTTGGTTGGTTGGTTGGTTAAACACGTTGGATAGGGTCAGTTGAAACAGCGAAAAAGAAACAAAGAAGATCTTGGACCGTATAATAAACACATGAGACGGATACATGATTGATTGATTGATCATGATCATGATTGATTGATTGATTGATTGATTGATTGATTGATTGATTGATTGATTGATTGATTGATTGATTAGTTGGTTGGTTGGTTGTTTGGTCAAACACGTTGGATAGGGTCAGTTGAAACAGCGAAAAAGAAACAAAGAAGATCTTGAACCCTATGATAAACACACGAGACGGAAACGTGATTGATTGATTGATCATGATAATTATTGGTTGATTGATCATGATCATGATTGATTGATTGATTGATTGATTGGTTGGTTGGTTGGTTGGTTGGTTGGCAGGCAAACACACATAAAACTCTTCAAGTAGTGCCCCAAATCACATATGTACATGACCTTGACCTTTGACCTTGTGACCTTTGTCAAGGTCATTTCTTCACAATGTCATTGCAGAAGACCCTATGGGTCAAGGTCATTTTGTTTAAGAGTTTTGTCTAATAATGGCTTTATATAAACCATCAATGGGGATTATGTCCCTTACACAATGGTAAAACCAATATAGTCATAATGTTACAAAGTTGCCCCTTGAAGTCCTTAACATTTTTCACTGCTTAAATTTTCTGTATCTATAACCATTTAAGAATTATAGGGAAATCAAAGACATATGAAAATCTCAAATATGACCTTGACCTTTGACCTTGACTTAATTTTCATTTTTTTGGACCAAGGACCTCAAATCAAAAGATCCTAGGTCTCTAGCACTTATGGTTTACAAGATAGAAATGCATATCACTTAAAACAAATGCATAAGGGGAAATAACTCTCATATGGAGCGTTCATATCGCTTCGGTCAAAATAGGACAAATCATGCGAAGGATATAACGAGTGATTTTGTAAAATAAATTTGTCATAATATTTTACGGTTGCGAAGGAGATGCGCTAACAAGGAAAACAGTGTTTGGGGAGATAACTCCTACAAAGAAAAGTATTCGTTTACGCAGGGTAAATTTCAAAAGCGCATAAACTTTTCGATATCATATACCAAATATCTAAGCGACATATTGCGAAACAAATGTTTATCGCAAGAACAAAATTAGGCGGAAGAAAAAAAAAAAAATTAAAAACCAATTGTTCAGAGAACAATTGAAGGTCTTTCCATTGAAAACAATGTATTTTATTATGAAAGTTGTAAAATTAAGTTTAAAATGTCATTTCAATCGTCAACTGATAGGTTATTGTACGCTGATTCCAGAAACATATGGTTTCTATACAATATTTTTTTAAATAAGGGAGATAATTTGTTACTTCCGGTTTGAAAAATATTACTTCCGATAATATTTGAATATTTAATTGACACTGATTCCAAAATGATCTGGTTCTATATACTTTTTTATTAATAAAGTACAAAAAATAGCTACTTCCGGTTTACACAAGGTCACTTCCGGTTGTTTTTTTCAAGGTTAAATGGTTTGATACCTTTTGCCAAAAGTCTCATGGCTATATCATGTATACATATGAGCTGAAAGCAAAGGTCAAAAACTAGAACGTCAAATTAATCTATGACCTTGAAATCAATTTCAAGGTCATAAACCAAGGACCTCAAATCAAAAGACCATAGGTCTTAATAATATTTGGTTAATCAGTTATATCACCAAACGCGTATTTTTAAATACAAGAGGGGAGAAAACTCACTTTTACGTTTAACGTACTCTTGCAATTAAAATTTTTGTGTGACGACATGTCGCAACTAACAATTTAGAAAAAATAATATGTCGATATCTTAAACGGTTTCTGGAAATTAGTGGAAATAAGCCAAATTCGAAAATTAGAATATGACCTTGACCTTTGATCTTGACCTAATTTTTATTTTTTTAGAACAAGGACCTCAAATCAAAAGATCCTTGGTCTCTAGCACTTATGGTTTACAAGATAGAAATGCATATCACTTATATCAAATGCATAAGGGGAAATAACTCTCATATGGAGCGTTCATATCACTTCGGTCAAAATAGGACAAATCATGCGAAGGATATAACGAGCAATTTTGTAAAATAAATTTTTCATAATATTTTACGGTTGCGAAGGAGATGCGCTAACAAGGAAAACAGTGTTTGGGGAGATAACTCCTACAAAGAAAAGTATTCGTTTACGCAGGGTAAATTTCAAAAGCGCATAAACTGTTTGATATCATATACCAAATATCTAAGCGACATATTGCGAAACAAATGTTTATCGCAAGAATAAAATTAGGCGGAAGAAAAAAAAAAAAAAAAAATAATCAGAAGAAAAACAATAGGTCTTTCCACAGAAAAGTGGAAAGACCTAATAATCAGAACAAATACAATAGGCTTTCCACAGAAAAGTGGAAAGACCTAATTATCAGAAGAAAAACAATCGGTCTTTCCACCGAAAAGTGGAAAGACCTAATTAGGATGAAAAACACCAACAAGAAAAGCGCTTTTACTTTAAATTGATTTTAATGTAAGCTTAGTAATATTGTGTCATGAATTTATGCATAGTTTTCTTTCTTTTCTATTGAAATACCTGTGTACTGCAAATAATTGTATTGACAGCATGTCATAGTAGGATACTGTGTTAATGTTACTGTCAAGAGCGGAAGTCAAGTCAAGGGGAAATATTGCTTAGGCTTGATTCGACTATCAACATCAGAACAACATAATAACAAAAGTATATAAAAAAGCGGACATATCCATACTACTCCTTTTTCAATACTGAACTTCTGTGTGTCATTGTGTGCTTGTATGCAATCAAAAAAATGTTCCATTTTCAACACAAGGCTAGTTAACGTATAGTTTCGACAAAGTAATTGATCTTATTACAAAATAGCCATATTTCACTAAAGGAATCACTGCTATATACTAAATCACGATTCCATCTGTGAAACATTCGAAGGAATAACTCCGTTTTGTCCTAAGAATAGCTTTATTGCACGCAGCAGATAAATATCTTGGATTTTATGACAGGAAATTCTTGCCCGGACATATCATTTCAAACATATTAGGTAGGCGTCGGCAGAGGTGTAAAAAAATATTTTTTGTCCATTCTGAATTGATAAACTGGTTAATGCATTTTACTTTGTTTTGAAATACCAGAGCTGTAAAGGACCGTGACATTCTTAACGGCATTTCTTACTTTTCCAATCATTCTGTTTCCTTGAAGAGGAAGTTTTGTTTGATCCAAGATATTAAGTCTAAATGCACTATGCACGTCTTCTGTAAATACTTTACATCATTGAAAAATTTAGTTCTGTTAATTAAATTGTGACCGACTTATTTAAAAAAAAAATGTCTTTCAAGAATGTTGTTCGGCGGTCGTCGTTTGTCATGTTTGTTGATGTGGTTAATCATTGTTTCCCGTTTGTCGTTTTTTTTTATATTGATAAGATCGTTGGTTTGGCAGGTTTAATGAAATTATAGTTATTGAAAAACTGGTCATTATCATGATATATGAACTGCCCAGATGACAGTGGTATTGACTAAGACAGTGATACTGACTGAGCTGTAGACGAAGTCATATATCGGTGTCGCAGTCATTACCATTGTTCCACAAGCAGTCAATGTATCACAATAATGACAAGTTCTTCAATTACTATTATGTTCATTTCATTGAGGAACCATGTTTGTAGAAATTCTCATAAATTCAAAATGTACAAAGCGAACTCGTTTTATTGTACGATTTCTGTAGAACAGAGTGAAGACTAGTCGTAGCAAAATATTTAGCTATTATAAGTCACTGCTAGTGATAAAAGTGTATTTTTGCAGTATATGAATACTAAATAAAGTTGTATTTTAATTTATAATTTACGAAAACATATGGTAAGCAATTCGACAACTTAAATATAAAATTGAAGACAGGATAATGTTTTATTAAAGGGACATTTCTTTAAACAGAGAAACCACACCCATCGGTCATTAACAAAGAATCCTCACGCCCCACCGGTCATTTACATTGTTCAAATGTTTACGTTTTACACACTGTGACTTGGATTGAGAGATGTCTCATTGGCACTCATACCACATCGCCTTATTCCCATTTGTTAGTATATATGATTGAATATTGAACAGAAAAGACACGACATATTTTCGTGTAAGCTTATACACGAATAACATAACCTATTTGTGAAAATTACGTTTACCATACCATCTGAATTAAACGGTGAATAAAATAATACTCATTTGTCTTTGTCAACTAACGCCTGAATCGGAAAATTTATTGACAAGTTAGAGAATTGCTTTTTCAAAATAGACGAACAAAACATTTTTTTAGCTTTATTGTTACATTACTCAAGCTATTTCTCACATTTGGTAACTTTTAACAGCACACAATGTTAATAATTGGTATGTTGCATATCAAATATTGCTAAATAAAACTACGTCGTTGCAACAGTGTATGGTTGAAATGCCAAAGTTGATTTAACATGTATTTTATCAAACTTCTCTTTCATCTCAGTTTGTTTTAATTGTCGATTCTGCTCCTCCGTATTTACCTCATTTACTCCGTGTTATGTTTCAAATCCATATGTTAATCAATGCCAATTTACAGATTTCATCTCTCAATTACCGAGTTTTTTTTTCTCAGTTATAAACAGTTTATAGTTGGTAAACGATTTCCTTAAGCAGCAGTGCGAATGAAGTTTCAGAGAAACAGAGTATGATGTTGATCGCGTATTATAACGCCAAAACATTAAATTGTTTGTAAAAGAAATATGGGAAACGCTTGTGACTTTGATATATAAAAAGTCCTAGACAGAACTATAAAAACCATATCTGTCCTTTGGCTGACCGTGCCGTAATATAGTAATTAGACTAACGTATTAATATATGACTTGAAATTGGACGAAACTTTAACTGACATGAAGCATAAAATTTTCATTTAGTTATTTGTTCAGTCATGGTTATTTACAATTTTTGTTTGTTAATGCATACACATTTTAAAAAATAGAACTGTAAATTGCAATTCAAATTAAACTATACTTTTGTCTAGTTTTTATTCTAATTCGTTAAATGTATGGTTTGAATGCTGATATCAACATTTAATGTCTGGGGGTGATATTAGTTTCCCGGGAAGGATAAGTTTAAGTGATGTGATGAATTTGAAATCTAGTAAAGCGATTCGGAAGCATAACATTTATCAAGTGTTATTTTCATCCTAAGACTAGTGTAATATCAAATAATTTGTAATGCTATATGATGAACATTTGGCTGCTTTTGTAGTTTGTTAAAATTTAAAAAAAAAAGCAGCTTTTCGTATAAAAGGCAAAAAGACATATTACCAAGAGTGAACCACATTGACAATTGTACTTCACATTGCTAAATGTTCTTCGAATCGTTCAAGGAAGTGGTTATGCTAACACGACCTTTCAGGTAGTGAATTAAATGTGATATTTGAATGCGCCTGATTTCAACAGAATGATGTATAATAGTTTGGTCTAAAGCGACAAGGATTCAACCGGATCAGTCTTGTTTAACATATACCGTACCATCAACGGTAATATGACAATTTATAGCGGATATTAATGATTCAAATATAAATGTCAAAATAATTAGATGCTTCAAATTTCAATAGACGATCTTTTCCAAAAATTAAGCTGATATCTATTTTCTTTAAACAATACTAACAAAAGATAAAAAAAAAAGAAGATAAACAGCCCATAAAGTGTAGGATGCTGTTAAACAAAAAAAAACTTATGACTAAGATTGATCGTAAGTCATAAACAATTCAGAATACTTTTTTTGTGAAATCAATCCTTGAAATCTAGAGATTGAACAACTCGACCTCATTAAAAATATATAAGGATAAAAATTCGTGTGGTGTCCAACAAACGGTCACGTGATGCCTTGCTGCATTTACAACAGTCTTTATGGTTTTAATGGCATATCATTTCAGTCCCATTGTGATTAAATGAGACAATAAACCAATAATATCATGCATAACCAAAAGATATGAAGTGATCAGTTTCCAAGCTAAAACCATATAATCAAACATATATTATCAACGATCGGTATTCATTTTTGTTATAGTGTACTTCTTAGTCTTCATTTAACCAAAGATATTTTGGAGAACGGTATATATTCATATAAGGTGATAACCTTTACTTTACGTTAAATAAATGTTGTGATACGCAAATGTCTGAATGAAATGATAGAACATCAGTCACCTCAGGTTTTTAATGGGGTTCCTGTTGCTTAGTATTTAGTTTTCTATATTCTGTCGTGTGTACTATTATTCGTATATTTATCTTTTTCTTTTTTAGCCATGGCATTGTCAATTTATTTTCTCTCTGCTTTCTTTTACTCTTCTTACAGAATACCGCATTTTAAAATTACCTAAGTTGCAGGAAACGGCTTATTTCTAACAATCGAGCAATTACATTTGTAATCAATGATCACAGGTACACCACGGACATTAGCACATAGTGTGTAACATTTAGTAGAAATTAGATTTTAATAATTTAATGCCCTTTTCATGTTTTCAAATTGATACTGAATATTTCTATTCGTTACCACACTGGCAATATTTGCATAAAAAAGTTGTATAGCTATCATAACAGTATTCTAAACGCAAAAATCATTTAATCATTTTTATGGGACCAGGTTCTTTAGCTGGTTAGATGGAGCCTGATTGATTTCACGGACGACATATTTTGCAGTGAGTATCAAAATAAGGAACTGTATCATTCAATGTTCGATTAAAACTTATGAACATGTGGGATTCATGACAGAGATAACTGAGCAACTGAATCCGTGTAACAATCACCCGATTCAAGATTTGTACTCTGCGACATGTATCTGTATTGAGGTTTAACTGCAAATGTTTTGTATAGCTTCCCCTGGAATATCGTATCAACATGGATACATGATAGACTGCTTAATGTATTGATTGTTGAAAGTACTTTTACCAAGTCAGGAATATGACAGTTATTGTCCATTCGTTTTTGATGTGTTTTGTCATTTGATTTTGCCATGATTAGGGACTTTCAGATTTGATTTTCCTCTGAGCTAATATTTTTGTGATTGTACTTTTTACTACTAAACATGCTAAAGGGAGGTTTGCAAATGAAAACATATCAATATTGCTGGCGGCTAGATAATCTGTAAGAAAAACAGATTTATCTTGAAGATTTCTGAACAGATTTGACAACATGAGTCCTTATCTAACTTTTCATGTTAATGATTCAGTTGGCTTAGTTTTCATCCTGCCATTATTCATTGTTCTCAAAGGACACAGTAAAAATAAGAAGTTCATTCATTCAAATTGATGGAGTATGATATCTTTTTCACAAGTGATTGCATTCCCAGGGAGACCTTTTTGTATTTGAAGGATGAACAAAATAGTTCAAAAAATTTAGTTTTAAAGTCCACATTGTTTGAGAATAAGTCACATCATTCTACAAACAAAACATTTGTTAAACGATATTCTTATCTATATTATGAGAAATGACACCGTAGATTTATTTTCTCATCACTGTGGGATTACTTCCAAAACAGAAGTTTGATGGAAGATACAGAAGGCGGAATCTATACTATTAAACGAGAAGACCTCATTTTGGGTGTCGCTTCTCTTCCTTCCACAATAAATCAATCATCATGCCTCTGTGTCCTATTGGTAACATGCATAGTCGCAATTGTCATCCATTCTTATGATTAATCAGATTGAGTTATTTTGGGAGAAAAACGACAAAACAGGAGTCCGGATATGATTCCGTCATCGGACTGACTTTTAGTCATAGATAAGACTTCCGGTTTTAAAGATGCACAAATACAACCAATCGTATGATAGATAACAAAAATGAAAAATAAATAAGCCAATCAGAGCGTTCTCCATATCATGGTGTTTAAATCGCAAGAACCACAACTATTATACCTCCTTATAGAGGACAATTATTTTTCGCGTTTATCTACATGTAAACTACGATTATACTACTTTAATATATAGAGACTCTCTGTATTCTGTCTACTGTTTTCTTTTAAATGTTTACTATTTAAGGGGTCATACCAGTTGTATATATATTAAAATAAGTAAAACATTTGACACATGTCACTTGACAACCAATCGTATGATGGATAACAAAAATGGAAAAAAAATAAGCCATTCAGAGAGGTCTCAATATCATGGTGTTTAGATCGCAAGAATCACAACCATTATATCTCCTTAGAGAGGACAATTATTTTTCGCGTTTCATATCATGGTGTTTAGATCGCAAGAACCACAACTATTATACCTCCTTAGAGAAGACAATTATTTTTCGCGTTTATATATCTACATGTAAACTACGATTATACTACTTTAATATATAGAGACTGTCTGTATTCTGTCAGGGAATTTCTATGTTAGTATGTTAGTATGTTAGTATGTTAGTATAGAAAGTCGGCCCTGATTCTGTCTACTGTTTTCTTTGAAATTTTTACTATTTAAGGGGTCATACCACTTGCATATATATCAAAATAAGTAAAACATGCTCAATTTCATCTAAAACTACCTCGACCAAAAACTTTAACCTGAAGCGGGACAGACACGGACGGACGAACGAACGAACGGATGTACAGACTAGAAAACATAATGCCCACAAATGGGGCATAACAATTTATTGTTGAAAGGGAAAATAGTGATTTGGCAAAAATGAAAGTAAGGTAGAGATTAGAAGTAGGCAGGACCTTTTTCGGGGCGTCGGGATCGGGTGTTTTTAAGCTCGGGATTTGGGGATTGATCCTTACGGGATCCGGGAATATATTTTTCGATTTCGGGATTTCGGGATATGCATTTCTTTAAATTCTGCATCTCGGGATTTCATGGTTTTAAGCCCGGGATTTCGGGATCAGGACCCGTCCGACCACCCCTCAAATTAGCCTTAGTCATTTATACATGATTCATATCCTACCATTGGCATGTTAATAAGGCTCGCAAAAGAAAAAGAATACAATAATGGATTGTCCTAGAAGTATATTTTATTAGACTGTTAATGGTCTATATATAAGCAGTTACATTTATTTCACCAATATATGGTGACTTTTACCAAAAGAAGCATTGTAGCAAAGGAGAATAATTGTGGTCTGAGGCCAGACACACGAAAATAATTGAATTTAACAGAAAGGAAACAAATATCGGACTTTGGAAAAAGGGAGAGGGCTTTTGATACCTTTTATTAAATTCTTCATACATAATATCTTTTACAAAAAATCATCCTACAACAGTCTACAAGCTGTATATGCCAGCGATTTCGCGGGTGTGTTCTAGTTCAAAGTTAAAAATAACGTAGCGAGTTCAGAATCATTTTAATTTGGCCAAATTGCGAGATCAAAAAATTGAATAAATAGTGCGTTAAATTTTGTTAACATATAGCCCGAATATCATATATACATTTAGCTTATTCAATTAAAGACAAACGGTATAATTAAAATCCAAGAACTGCAGTTATGAACAAGTCTAGGAAAGACGTTGTGGTGTGGAATTAGTTATCAAAGGTACCAGGATTATAATTTAATACGCCAGACGCGCGTTTCGTCTACATAAAACTCATCAGTGACGCTCATATCAAAAACTTAAGAATAATTCAAAAGTAAGTATGTCGTCTAAATTTTGCTAAGACAACACAAGTACACTTAGTCTCTAAGTTTTGTCATCACGCCCACAAGTGAGAGGTTTTGCTACTTCAGTATATAGCCCACAGTCATTTTTTACGTTTGAATGAAAAGCAAAAAAAAACAGATCTAAACATTGTCTGACAATTTTGAACGCTAATTTTGAGATTTGATCTGTTGTGGTCTAACCGTCGTAACGGATCTAAACAGCTTGCTAGATGGTTCAGTCTTGTTTATCTTGACATGCCTTAACAAACTGATTTACCTAACTAGACGATCGATCGTAACGGCGTCTTAACGGTCATAAACGTCTTGACGTTTTTCTCTAGCGGTAAATCCAGTCGATTAAAATATGATCAGACCAAAATGACCGTTTCAGACTGAAGTCGTGCTACTAGTGATAGTCCGTCCGATAAATGCTCCCTTATAATGTTATCGTCTTGTATTAGCATTCTTTAACACATTTTGGTAGGCTAACTTACGATCCTGATAGTTTTTTTTTTAAATTGGTATTCATTTCTATTTTTATATGTATATCAGTCATTGAAAATGACATCGATCTGTGATGTCTTATTCAGAGTGGAGTAACACAATTATATCATTTTTTGTCGACATTTTACCACAATATATTTCACTTTTACTTATACTTGTTGTTTAGAAAGAAAAAAAAATCATCAGATGTAACCTTTAAACTCTTGTTAAAAAAGACGCTTGCAAATTAATATATTAAAATAGTAGAATATTGAATGAACACTCATTATAACAATCTTATATTTTCAATAACAAAAACTGGTGGATTTGAAAGAATTTGAATACTAGCGGCCCCGCGTATACAAAAACATTAGAAATATAGGCAGTTTAAAATCAAAAACATATTTACCGTACGTTTTAGCCATACAGTGTGCCTTTATTCCAATAAGGGAATCAACCTGACAGAGGCAACTGCAACAGAAACAATAGCATATACAACTACATAAGTCGTTTCGTTTTGTTTTTTTTTTGTGTCATGCAATTACTTATGCAAAACAGACAGTCATGTAAATATATAAGAAAATTGCCGCTTTGAAATGGATTCATTAAAACTGTGGGTAAATCCAAGAACGCAGTTTTTATTTTTTTGCTTAAGAACCGAACATTTAAATCATATTCATCTTCCTTTTCGTAATACTGTTTGCAACTAATTACATCACTCTAAGACAATTTGAAGTACTATTATTGTAGATCAACAGAAATCTTAGTTGGACCTTGTGACATTGAAGTTATGAATTGCCAATCAAGCTATTGATTCAGCTGAGAATGAAAAATAAGTTGGTTCACAAGGATTAGTTATATAAACATGTTGTCAGACGTTTTACTCATCTGAGAGTGTCATAGACATTCCCTTGTAATTTTATGCCGAGAACCTTCAAAGTGGATAGTAACGTTAACATACTTCAAGGAATAAATAAGATAGTTTGTCCTGCTAAACTTCATCAGCAGACACAAATGTCGTTGATTATGATTAAACATTAAAAAACAGAAGAAAAAATAAAAGAAGATATGTTTTTTATTTGTTTCGTCAAGAACAAGAAATTTCATATTAAGGGGGCTCGCGGGTCTAAATAATTTTTTTTTTTATTTAATATAGGATTTCGCTATCTTTTTCTATAATTGAACTTTATCTTATACTTAATAGAAATATGAATTAAAAAAAATGGGGTCACCGTTCATTTACGCTCACAATCGGCCTTCGAAAGAAGCATACATTTTTAGTTAATTTCCTTTCTTTTCTGTTGAACTAATAGGAGAAATAGCGGAAATATCGAAATAAAAAAAGAACTAAATTACAGAAATCGTTTTAATTTTACAATTATTTAGTTTATGCACAGCTTATTCGAAAACAACAATAAGAAATATAGGTGACCGATGAGTTAAGAAAGATATTTCAATAATAATGCCAAAAAATGGCCTTTTTGCACCAAACAGAGATTTTCAATGATATCTACATTTTAAAAGTCACCTGGGGCCAACACATATTTATTTTTGGGAATGATTTTTGTACCATATGATAAAGTAACAACTACTATAGGTAATTAATAAAATTTGTAATGAAAAATAGATATTTTTCTGAAAATCTTATACCCGCGAGCCTCCTTAAGTGAAAACTTAAAGATCGTTCATGTACCAAACACAGCTGCATAAAGTTATTTTTATAACGAAAACAATTATTTAGGACAATAACTTATACAACTCTGTACTTGGTCTTAAGGATGTACACCTCTGAAGAGCCCAAAATTTCTAGAATTAAACTTTTTTTTCTTGGCCTGATTGTTGGGTTAATAAGACTGTAATAAAATAATTGGTAAAGAAAAAATCATGTGTTGGTGCACTTCTTTTTTTGCTTAATCCCTTCGAAAATGCCCAATTTTGACGATTTTCCCATTTTTCATCGATTTTTACCCATTTCTGAACTATAATCGTGAAAAAAATCACAGTTTCACAATTAAACTTTTTTTCATACTTTCTACAAAGAAGAAGTGGACCAATCTGAAGAAATTTTACTAAAAAAACTATAGGTATGTGTTAATATAAGAAAGTTTTATCATATTTTGAAGCTTTTTTGAGTAAAATTTACCATGCTGTCA
This sequence comes from Mytilus galloprovincialis, assembly GCF_965363235.1. NCBI lineage: Eukaryota > Metazoa > Mollusca > Bivalvia > Mytilida > Mytilidae > Mytilus > Mytilus galloprovincialis. The sequence continues at coordinate 45,520,551 of NC_134844.1, forward strand.
ATTTTATATTTTTGTGATTTTTCTCAGTTTTAAGAACAAAATGCATATTATTTCAACTTTTTTGTTATAAATGATTGAAAAAAAAAACATATCTAAGAAACTTGAAAAGATAAAAATGATATGGGATGTACATGATTCTTGTAAAATCATTTTTACACCACTGGGTCGATGCCACTGCTGGTGGACGTTTCGTCCCTGAGGGTATCACCAGCCCAGTAGTCAACACTTCGGTGTTGACATGAATATCAATAATGTGGTCATTTTAATAAATTTTCTGTTACAAAACTTTTAATTTTTCGAAAAACTAAGGATTTTCTTATCCCAGGCATACATTACCTTAGCCGTATTTGGCACAACTTTTTGGAATTTTGGATCCTCAATGCTCTTCAACTTTGTAATTGTTTGGCTTTATAAATATTTTGATATGAGCGTCACTGATGAGTCTTATGAAGACGAAACGCGCGTCTGGCGTACTAAATTATAACCCTGGTACCTTTGATAACTATTTGTATCCCTCACCCATTTCCTCAAAATTTTGGCTAAAAGTACAGACTTGATTGGTCGTAAAATTTGAAAACTGGATTACTAAAAAATCATTCATTGTAAATACACAATTTTTTGACAGCGTTATGTTTAATTATAATATTTTAAAAATTCATTGATATTTCCCCCTTGTATTACATGTTTCGGAAATAATTCAAAAACGAGACTGAAAAGTCAGAAGAATACATCCTTAAGTGCAGGACAGAAAACCGAAAACTATCTGATTTATCCGTACAAACAGTAAATAGTATCACACTTTTTTATATCAAGATCAAGATATTTTTACCGTATATCTACGTTTGGAGTTTAAAGACTTCTAAAGTTTGTTTTATCTTCAAAAAGACCTTGATGCTTCTGATTGGACTAACGCCATATTGTTCTTTAAGAAACCACAAAGACACCAACGTGTCGAATGATATGTGTAAACATGTTTATTATTGGTTTTGAATATTTCTTATGATGTATATTGGTTAATAGTATATTGGTTAATAGCAAAATCTGTCAACAAAGATATATTTAACAAACGAATAGGTTTATCTTTTTTTCGGTATCAACTATAGTATACATGTACCCAATATTTGTACACTTCTATTTTCGTCAAATGGTTACCAGAAACAGATTACCCACTTCTTCTTAAAAAAACATAGACTTCATAGTGCATTTAGACTTAATATGTTGAATCAAATAAAACTTCCTCTTCAAGGAAACAGAATGATTGGAAAAGTAAGAAATACCGTTAAGAATGTCACGGTCCTTTACAGCTTTGGTATTTTGAAAATCAAAGTAAAATGAATTAACCAGTTTATCAACTCACAATAGAACAAAACTACTACAACTCTGCCGACGCCTACCTAATATGTTGGAAATAATATTTCCGGGCAAGAATTTCCTGTCATGAAATCCAAGATATATATCTGCTGCGTGCAATAAAGCTATTTTTAGGACAAAATGGAGTCGAGAACGTTTCACAGACAGAATCGTGATTTAGTATATAACAGTGATCCCTTTTTAAAAAATAGCTATCTTGTAATACGATAAATTACCTTGTCGAAACTGTACGTTAGCTAGTCTTGTGCTGAAAATGGAACATTTTTTTGATTTTATACAAGCGCACAATGACAAACAGAAGTTCAGTTTTGAAAAAGGAGTAGTATTGATATGTCCGCCTTTTTATATACTTTTGTTATTATGTTGTTATGATGTTGATAGTCGAATCATGCCTTAGCAATATTTGTTCTTGACTTGACTTTCGCTCTTAACAGTAACATTAACACAGTATCCTACTATGACATGCTGTCAATACAACTATTTGCAGTACAGAGGTATTTCAATAGAAAAGAAAGAAAAACTATGCATCAATTCATGACACATTATTACTACGCTTACATTAAAATCAATTTAAAGTAATAGCACTTTTCTTGTTGGTGTTTTTCATCTTAATTATAATATGAGATTGTAGATAAAAAAATAAACAGAATTAGCTAGTTATGTAGACGAACGACTGACGATATCACATCACAAATTATATCAATGCCTTAACATTTCTTTTTGATGAAGTAGTATTAACTACCTTGATTAGGTTAATTTTGTAAATAGTCTGGATAAAGGTGAACCACAGAATATGAAAAATGGCGTAAGATACCATTGGGAATTTCAACATGTTCAATACATATAAGTGAAAGAAAAACTGATAACGGCTAGGCAATAAACGGAAAACGACGAAATGACGAAAAACGCCTATAGAAACTACACGGAAAGCTAAAGATTGAGAAACAAAAAACAGTCGATCTTCACTTGTCGTCCATTACCATCAAAACAATAATATTTACAGAGTGTTGTCAATTTGTTGCTGAATGGGCAATTTGAGTTTTCCTCTGATACTACAGTGAGTCAAATCATCCTTTTGTGTTTAATAAATATTTATCAGTCAAAATGTATCGACAATCAACGCCAAACGTTTGAAAAAAATCAATATCTGTGTTAACTGTCTATCTCTCTATTTTGTAGAAAAATAGTGATATGCAAGAGTGTATGAAAAGTTTAAAAGAGGGGAAAAAGACAACAGAGTAACATTCAAAGTCATAAATCAAGAATAGACTGACAACGCCGTGGCTAAAAAAAAGGAAAAACAGAAAATGTAGTACAAAAGACACAACACCGCAAGCTAAAAACTAAGCAAGACGAAAACCCACCAATAACTGGGGGATAAAAGGTGCTCCGGAATGGTAAGCAGATCCTGTTTCACATGTGGCACCCGTCATGTTGCTCGTGTTATTTAAAACACTAATGTGTTTCAAAAAGTAAACAGTAGAATGATGTAGATTTTTGCAGAATATTTTCACATATTTTTAAGTAAACAACAACCGTTTTAATAACTCAGATGCTTATGGTTTACCCTATTGGGTTCACGGATGTTTAATAGCATATGGGGTCCGCGGTGGTAGAGTTATCTAAGTAGGAACTACTGTAATTACTAGCCAGTCAACACTGAGATTGTGAGTTCAAACCTCGTTCGTGCAGGTGCACTCGATTCCAATCGTAATTACCTATGATAGTCAGTTTTCCTATCTACAGTCGGTGGTTGTGTCCGCGCACTCTGGCGTCCTCAATCAGTTTTCCCAGGGCATTCTGGCTTCCTCGACCAACAACAAACTGGCCGCTATGAAATAGGCCAAAAGCGGTTCTTAAAATCAAATAATACCATATGTTACGATAAAGGGAGCTATTATTGAAGACTATTATTATTGTATATCAATTGGAAACTAATTATTAATTTAGAATACCCATGCTGAGGTAAATATACAAACTCGGACAGTCTATATAACCTACAGTTTTATTTCAGTAAACAAGCATGATTGTGCGAAGGACTGATTTAATTAAGAGATGATTTATGAAATGCCGATGGTTAAATGTCAAACATAGGATAATTTATGATGATTTGAGGAAGAATGATTCGAGGATGTTTATATTTATATTAGATTTTATGAAATTTGTTTGTTTATTTGTGTTTAATGTAGTAGTTAACTAAATTTCAAAGGTTTGTCTGTTTTCGCATGACTGCGAATTGTCAAAGGAAAACAGTATTTGGCGATTTTTAATTCCATCTTGATTAAAAGACACAACTTAAAAATTATTTTAACGGGATTATATTACACCTTTTGGCAACACTTAACTGATGTAGATATTATATGTCAAATCATTAAAATTCAAGAGTTGGACAAATTTGCAAAAACAAAAAATTCTTTGCTTGTGAGAATTACATAATCATAACAATGTAATGAGATATGACATGCTTATGTTCATGTTACTAATCCTTGTAAATGAATCCTTGAATGTTAGAATAAGAAGATTAATTTATGAATAAAACAAAACTCGTTCAATTTTGTAAAAAAAGACAAATTTTTATTTACTAAATAAAGTACCTGCTTTATTAACCAGTTTCTGGTAGTTTTGTGTAGATAAGTCCATGGAGTCTTAGTTCTTTTGTCATAAAGTCGTCGGTCTTTTTTCGACATATGCGTTTCCTTTTTTCTTTGTTTTTTAACCTCTTTTATATCCGTTTTTATTCGAATACATTATGCTAATTAATCATATTAACAGTATGTGTCAGGAAATAGTAATAGTTAATGCAAATATTTAACATGAACAATGAACTTCAACTTGCTTTAAGGAAGTTCGCTATACAGTTTCAAAATAACAAACTTTTCATAACACTAGTATATACTAATAGGAGTTCAATAAAGGAACCAAACATGCAAAACAAATATAGATCAATGTGCTTGACTTCGAGATATAAGCCATCGAAATTTTGGCGGGCAAATGGTTTCTATGGATTTTACATAGCTTAATCATTGACATGTGTAAGTGTTCAAAAATTATTGAAAAATAACAAGGATTTTTAAAGACTTTTACAATTGGCTTATAATTATACATATAAATGATTTACAAAAAAGCAAATGAGGGTCAATGGGCAAATAATGTTAAGGTATTCAAATTGATAAGACCAGAGGATTCCGAAAATCTGACAAAAATTCCAAAACATGACATGCGAACATCATTAACGGCACAAAATCGAACTGCACCAGATTAAGTACATTTATACTCATGGAAAGCAGAAATGCTTTTCATTATAAAAAAACCGAAGGTCAAATCATGGAATTTTACGAATTGTTCTATCAAACAATAGTTTTTTTTTCAAGAGTTACACAATAATAGACAATGCAATGAACTGTGAAATAAAACAGTTAAAAGTTTGCGATCTTGTCTACAAAATCATTTCATTAAACAAACATATATGAAATCAATATAAAAAAAGTTTTGAAATAACTATAGTAAATATCCCAAATGTGATGTAAGTGTAAGACTTGACGACTCCATTTAGACAAATTCATTGTCAGTGTTAAATTTCCGTTCATTTGATATGTAATTCTTCTGGAGAGATGGCTTTCAGGTAAAACCACCAAAAGTTTGATGTGTGGAATGTTTACACGTATCCTTAGTAACCAGATATTTGTCCTATAAGTCAGGTGGGTAGCTTTTATCATTTTCATTTTTTTTTATTAGATAAAAAAGATGACATTTGAGAAACATTCAAACTTACTTGCCAATATTTTAAGTGTTGAAATCAGATTGATGACATAAGATAATTGCAGTTATTTCGATTTTAAAGGTTAAACAATATAGCTTCGAGTTCATCATGCTAAAGTACAGCATTGGGCGATAGTTGAAGATATTGAGTACAAAATATGAAACTTATGTGCAGAATTCTCCAACTTGCTGATAAGAAATTAAGAACTAAAGCAATGGGGGATTGAATAATGTTATATCATAACAATGATTAAATGTCAAATTATTAAAATTCAGGAATTGAACAAAATGACGAAACAAACTAATGCTTAACGTTTAGGAATCACAAAATCAGTAATAATGCATGGGATACTGCGGATTCATTTTTTTCATGGGATACCAATTTCTGTGGATATCGTGGTTTGAGGTGAACCACGAATTTATATGTACAACGAAGAACAAATTAACTTTAGGCTAATATAAAGACTTTAATTTGGTAAAACAACGAAAATGCAATATTTCTTAAATCCACGAAAATTGGTACCCACGAAAATAAATGAATCCATAGTATTACAGGAATATGTAAAAGACAAAAACAAAAAGTGTTCTTACTATGAATGTTCTCTGCTTTGTTAACTGGTTGTTCGTTGTTTTGTTTTGATCAGTCTTTGTTCTTTTGTCAAAATTTGGTCAGTCTCTTTTCATGCTTTTCGACTTATGCGTTTCATTTTCGCTTTGTTTTTTGCGACCTCTTTTATATACTTTTTTTATCGGAATACATCCCATTGATCGTATTAACTGTATGTGTCATTCAAACATTGCTGTGACGTCATTCTATTGTTTAACCTTTTCTTTCTTTCAGTGGTTGGACTATTATTTACCTGTAAGAAACCATTACGTTACCTTTAGCTGTCCAGTATTTTTTAAGAATAGCCCTCTTCTTTCTTAAAAATATTGGACAGCTAAAGGTAGCATAACTGATTCTTTCAGGTAAATGATAGTTCAAACACTGAAATAAAAAAAAAACAAACTCTTAATTATCTCAATTGTGTTCATCATGTACACAAACATACAACCAAAGAACAAATGACAAGTAAAAAACATATTTTGTTTGTCTCCTTCCAAAACAATAATTTTGTCATTCATCAAAATGGTTTCGTCAGGGAAAAATCACTTTCAAATTTTTTTTAAACACTTCCACTACATTTACCACAATCTTTTTTTTCATGTTTTTTGTGTTGTCTCTTTTAGCACCAATTCAATAAGTTGATTATGCTGGTTGTAAGTCTTGTTTTTGTTGCCTTTATGAATTTCTATTTTTAAAAGATTTATCCTCGTCCGTCTTACTTAAGGTAATCAAAATTAACCTCTGGTGTTGCTCTTATTCTCTCTAATATCATTTTCAACTACAATTAAAATGTAAAAAGCAATAAAGTAATGCTTCTAAAATTTGATAGATCATACCGCAGTACAAGGGCCATGAACAAACTAAACTTTATCATGTGTACAAAATGCGAATCTAGAACTTCCTTCCTTAACTAGGGGACTATAATAATTTAAAAAAAAAATCAGGTTTCGGCGTTGATTTACAAGTTGTTGCAAGTTATCTGTCAAACAAACCAATCGTGTGTCCGATTCTCACTTTGTTAGCCGTGATCATTTTATAAAAGTTTTTTTTTCAAAAGGAAATCCAGACAAAATAAAATGTTGTTGTCATTTAAAAAACACAAGGGACTCAATACACAAATAAACAAAAAAAAAGAGCGACACTATCTTGCAGAAAGAAAACAAACTCTCCAAAAAAAATTCCCCCCAAAAATATAACTGATTGCATGTTATCGTTTTGTTTGTTCATATTAATTATATATTCGTAATAAAATTGACTGCGGTGCACTCGATATAGTTCAACGAGAACCTGTCTTCATTTCATATGCTATTCTTTTTTTCTCATTCACCTAGTAAAAAATAAAACCCGAGATCGAAGAAACAAGAAAATAATGGGAGAAGACTACATTTTGATGTATAATATATAGTGCCATTATTAGCTGCTTTGACTGTATCCTCTTTGTAATCCACACTGAAATAATGTATCTGAATAGATTCTGAATACACATTCGATTTTAATCTAAAGTGTGAAACAACAGAATCACTAGTAACGACATGTCTTTCTTCGTTTTTGCATGAAAAATATACTTTCATCACTTTATCCATTTTCAAACACAAAACGCATGTTATGGTATTAACAGAAACTATGAGTAGTATTTGCACACGCTAAAATTATGATACGCTTACCCTGTGACTTATTTTTCGTTAGCAATACATGTTGTTTACCTTCAGCTATACTTTCTTTTTGTCTATTTTTTTAAGTTGAGCTACTGTTAAAAGGGACCAACATGAAGAATATATTTTAATAAAAGAAAGTTTATTCACAAAACCATATTTATACTTGATAAAAATAAATCTTTGCTTGCTTTTTCTTTTGTTTTACTTTTTTTTTGCGAGTTAAAAAATGTTTTCAGTAAGATATTAACCCCTAACAGTCCATTTGCAGCCTCAGACCTGTCCAATATTTTACAGAATGGATTGTGATCGGCTTATATCCCTTACGGAAATAGTTATTTGTTGACGTTTGATACTTATTTACATGTATAAATAAAACTTAAACATTTAACATGAACATTGCATTCGAAATTGCTTGAAAGCACAACTCCAAAGGATTAAATTTTGTGTAATGGAAAACAGAAATGATTTTAAATTGTTATAAAAACTAAAGGTCAATTTAGTAAGAAATGTTAAATCTTACAATATAGTTTTCTTTCGGTAATCAATCCGTTATGAACATCATGTTTCATAGCACTTTTCTGTATTTGCTTCAATAGGAACGCTCACAGTCGTATGTTATAAAGCCAGGTATTTTAAAGGACAGAAAACGTTGAAGAGCTATTTATACACTATGCAGTATTTGGTTGTTCATTCTTGCAGGCAGTATGATTACCTATAGATGTTAATTTCTATGTCCTTTGGTTCTTTTGTGGTGGTTATTTCCTTGGCAATTATACCACATTTTTGTTTTTTTATCGTTAAGGATATGACAGTACTAGAACATGAAAAAAAAGAAACGTAGAAAAAATACATATTAATTAGTTTTGTATCTGAATGATACTATCACTGCATCTGTTTAATAACTCTGAACATTATAGAGAAACAATTATCAGTTTCAAAATAATTAATGTTTATCCCATTTAAATGCACAGTATATATATCCGTCTGTAATAAGCAGGCTCTATTCTTATGATGTTGTTGTCGTGTTTTTTTGGGGTGTTTTTTGTGTTGTTTTTTTTTAATTTTTAAAGTTTCAATGTTTTATATCTGACTTAAGAATTGTAAACTACAATGACTAATAATTAGAGATTTTTATTGTGTATCAAAAGACTTGCGTATTAGCGCTGGTGGTTTCGGTAGCTGAATTTACATCTAAAAAGTTGTTTGTTAATATTAATCTTATCAGAGTAGATAGCTTTACTCAATTTAATAGGAAAACTGAGAATTCAATAAAAATAAAGTCTACTCTGCATTAATTGACATTCATATCATTTGCAAACATGACAGTATTTGTAATCACTTATCGTTATGATGGAAGTTCAAGACAATAACCGTTCCTTTGTCACGTCAAGCAGTTTTGATTTAGAGTTGAAGTGCATGAGACATGTTTATCTTCAGTTTTTAGCGGTTTCAGAGTCAAAAGTTGATTTGGACAGCCTGTTATTTCAATTCAAATGTTTTAATAACAACCCATAAAAAGTAAAATCACAAAAAAAAAACTGAACTACATGGAAAATTCAAAGCGGAAAGTTCCCCTGGCAAAATCAAAAGCTCAATCACATCAAAACTAAAAACTGAACAGTACAATTACCACCAAAGAATGGGAGTGCACTCTGGTTCCACCAACAAATAAATAGAGGATTTGAGTATGATTACGACCGGTGGAACATTCGCATGGTAACATTCAACAAAGCATGGTGGCGCCTATTAAAAGGGAGGATTTTTCAACTTACCTTTACAAAACATTTGGTACAATAGATTCTTTGCTAGAAGTAAAACATTATTAATAAATTGTGATAGGAATAGCAATATCAAACATTTCATCTCTTCAAAAAAATTGTATGAATACATCATTCTATGAATAACGAAACGAGTCAACGAGAAGAGAAGCGACTTTGGTTTCTATTAGCAAATTTCCTGTTAGTAAATAAATCCACAAACGCATCAAATATATTGTCAAAAAACTTTCTTTAATTTAATTTCAAAAGAAGTTCTGACATAATCAAGGAAATAAATTGACATCTATCAACTTAATTATTTTCAGTATCGTTGCTTTATTAGCAAAAACAAAGGAATAACTGTTTCTACCAACACACTTAAAATATAACATTTACTTTTATTTTCATTTTGATGTGTAAAAAAAATAACAGCAGGAAAATACCAAAGGGGTTTTGAAAACCATCAGGTAGAAACAACAAAATCCTAAGAATATCAAAAGCTATACTGGAATAACCAACGGAATGAATAGAAAAAAAAACATGCATCCCTTGGAACAGTCATTTTACTGAGAAAATGGTCGGTAAATCTGGTAACAAAGCTTCAAACAATACCATAGACAGGAATTACCCAGGTTGTCCAAATGGGCTCAGCATTATCTGCAGCACATTGTTTGGGGTTAAAAATGGATTTAATTTGAACAATCAATCACTCATAAATAGGCTTACATGGTTAATATCAACGGTTATTATTTCTCAATATAATCTATTCCCAATCCTTTATCTAATTTGATAGTCTAAATTTGACATTGGTTACATTTATTGTTAATACCATAAGTACAAATGTACATGACATCATTAATATAAAGCTATATAAAATAGTACAACCCTTCGGGATTTTAGATTTAAGTGTCAACACAGACAATCTCAACTTTTATATTGCATAACTTAATAACAGAATTTTTGCATGATGTGTAATGACTTTGAAATTCAAATTTGTTTAACTCAAGTAGTTCGCCTGTAGAATTATTATGAGTTGTGATACTTAATTATACAAAGCCAATTAGGTGGTATTCGCATTCTTTGTCTGTCATAACTTTGTTTCTCTAGATGTAATAAATAGTTTTAATGTCCTGTTTCTGCTTGCAAGTTACGTATAGGCGTTTTCATTTGATATGACAATTCATTCGTTTCTGAGGCGGACATGTTTGCAGTTTGTCAAACCACCTGACGTTGCACTGATCATGCTGATACAGTCCTTGGATTGTGGAAACTTCCCACTAACACCGTACACCATTACACCATACACCATACACCATACACCATACACCATACACCATTACACTATACACCTTGTACCATTACACAATACACGTTACACCTGTGTACCATACACCGTACACATTACACTATTCCCCATTCTATCTAAATGATCCGAAATTAAAATTTTAATACAATTAAATTTCAAATGTTAAGATTATTATTATTGTGTTTACAATTCGAAAAAATAAAATAAAAAGAACTTTGTTTTCAACCAATGAAATGTCGTACACCATCATTCACACCATTCCCTTTCGCACGTTACACAATCACTACATTCCTCAAACACCATTACACCATTCCCCTTACACCATACACCATAGCACCATTGCATCATATGCCATACACCAATACACCATACACGTTTTTTTTGGGAGGTTTACACGATCCAAGGTCGGTAGGTTGAGAAAATAAGAACCGTTTTATCGTGGTAGCAGCTGTAAAAATTAGGACTTAGGTCTTTTGACAAGTTTCCTTGTTTGTTTATAAATCTCCTCAAGTGTTCAATTTGTTTACATCTTTTCGGAAGTTTCAAATAATTTAACACGCGCTTCAATCACATGACAATTAATAAAGCAAGACTTTTTCGGGAGAAATGAACAAGTTGATGTGACAATATATAAATAACACATAGCTGAGAGGGAGATAGAGCAGAATGTTACCCCGAGAAAACATTGTCCACCGCGGCGAATCCAAGGTTGACAATGCATTTTCGAGGGTACCAATCTGCTCTATCACCCCATCAGCTATGTGCTGTTTAATTTATTATACTGAATGTTCTATCATAATAGTCTTTAAGATAGATTAATTCTATTTTAAAAGTATTTTTTCTATGACGTCACGTACATAACAACGTTACAGGTATCAGAAAAACAACAAAAGTTAAGCAAGTTGTTTCATTTTATTTTTTTTGACAGTCAGATAATAAAATCTAGCTGAGCCAAAACGTAGAACTTAAGCACTATATTACTTGATGTACTTTCAATTCATTGTCCTTTAAACTATCGATTTGATTGGTCTACACGAGAGGGTAACATTAAAAAAAATAGTCACCCTCTCAGCCATGTGATAGAATAAGTTAAAACCCTCGTATTAGCCAATCAAAATATGGCATTTTTACGTGAAGTATTATAATATATAATGTTATTTGTTATCCTCCTCTTTCAGATAAGATACTATTAAACAAGCTTAAGAGTTGTACTCGATTTATCGATGAGAAACCTATCTTTTAAATTCATAAGTGAGAAAATACGTCAGTTTGTATTATATGGTCATGCATTTGTCTGTTCTGTCCATTTGTCAATCAATATCAAAACAAGAAGAAATCAAATACATTTGTTAGAAGGCACTGATTAATTGTATTATTCATCGTAAGTAGATGACTCTTATTTACAATGATAGACAACTGCAGTAATTACAAATCAAAACTTTGTAGAAGCTAATGTGTTGTTTTTGCAAAACCTTTTGAAACTTTGGGTCCTCAATGCTCCTTAACTTTGTTCTGTATTTGGCCTTTTTAACATATTTGATTTGAAAGTCACCGATGAGTCTTTTCTAGAATAACCTCGCGTCTGGTTTACAAAGTTTTAATCATGTTATGTAGGTAGTTAGTTATCATATGTACCAGGATTATAATTTAGTACGTCAGACACGCGTTTAGTCCACATAAGACTCATCAGTGACGCTCCTATTAAAACGTTTATAAAGCCAAACAAGTATGAAGTTGAAGAGCATTGAGGATCCAAAATTTCAAAAAGTTGTGCCAAATACGGCTAAGGTAATCTATTCCTGGGTATGATGTGTTTATTGTACAAACCGGTAAACAAAATATGGCAAAATTTTGTTTTGATATCATTTGTTCATAATGACTTTTTTGTTTTCATAAACACTGGGATGTACCATTTGGTACATACATTTATCACCGATCGACGAATCTTCCGTGAAGGCATCCATTTGAATGTGTTTCTGTCACATCCGTCCGGGTCTGTTGCAAGGAAATATAACATTAGACTAATAAATTATGTGTTTTTTTCATAATATGCATGCAGACTAACTCGATAAGATTAAATTCAGGTGCACCATACTGTTCTTGTCTTTAAAAATCACACAGACATAAGATAAAGTGGTCATACAACTGATTTTCTCGTTTTCATGCAGCACATATTCATAGTGCAATTTTGATAAGTTATTGTATCTATAAACTTAAGTATTCTTGGATGAACAAGTGTTTATGTGTCAAATCTGACCATTAAGAAGGTTATTGGCCAATACTTCTTAATCATGTTAATGGGTTGACGAATCAAAAATGACCCGCTTTGGACTATACCTAGAATATTACCTGACGGTTTAATTTGATGGTGATTATCATTTGCTATCAATATTAATATTTTAAAGATTAAGATACGACGCCACACAGCAGAGGTTATTATTTTAAATATTGTATCCGTTTATATATGCACCCCAAAACGGTTTCAATTAATTTATATAAGGCTACCATGTCAAGGAGTTAGATCATCAAATAAGTTAATAAACCAAAGGCAAAAATAAAACAAAATAGTAATACTACAAATCACCAAAAAGTTATTTAATAGTTTTGATTAAAATAAACAAAAGTTTGATCTCAACAAAATAAAACACAATTTATAGATTTTGCTTACGTATGTATAAAGATTCAGTTTTTATCAAAAGTTTCATGATTATTACTGACTGACATTCACTGAAGATATTTTTACTAACCTCTGACAATTTACCATACGGCGTTACAAAACCAGTACTATATATATCATTGAAAGCGAAATCTTTAGCTATTACCTATATCCAATATACAATAGTAAGCTTAATATGATAATTAACATTTAATGAAATACATATAAATATATATATATACTAGAACACACCCGTGATATCGCGGGACCGTGACTGAATTAAGTATATAACTGTGCGTAAGCCTTATTTTAGTATAAGTATTGTCATCTGATAAAGTCATGCCGATTATAAGATGCACAGCTTTATCTGCTTTCAAAATCTTTCTGTTTGAACCCGTCGACCTGGAACTTATAATTTATTGGTAATATTAATTATTTGGAAAACAAAAGGTCCTGGAATGGAGTATTTTTTAATCAACAGCATTGTCTATCTATATTAGTTATAAATAAAGTTGAATTCTTTTATTCGCTGTTTTACGTCATGCCCGGTAACAAATTGAAAGCTGTATCTATACGCCTTATTTTAAGTCCAAATTTTTAGTATTCGTATTGTTTTCTTAGAAAGTCTTAATTATTAAAATACTACAATAGGGAACAATTTGACAATGATTGAATTTAGTAGTATCAACCTTGTGATTGTGACACGTTTATATAGCAAAATCCTTAATACACCGTTTGGTGGTGCGCCTGTCAGATGCAGAACGTACAGATAAGGTAATAGGTAACAGTTGAATAAACTATTGGTATCGGTATAGGATCGACCCGGAACTTAATTATTGACAATATTAAATATGTGGAAAACAAAAAGGTCTGGAGTGGTGTAATTTTTAATTTACACCATTGTCCTATATAAGCTATATATAAAGTTGAATTCTTTGATTTGTCGTTTTTAACCGATGACGGCTGACAAATTGGACCTCGTTATTTTAGTATTCTAGATATCTTTTCATGGGATTCTGGTACACGTTCTTGATTTAAGAGTGCTTTATGCGAATAAAAGTATCAGATAGGGGCCGTTAACATGACAATTCATGTTCGATTAAGTCTTAATTCGATAAGGCGCGTTACTCCGTATCAAAACAAACAATACTGAAGGCTCTTTGGTACATCGCAATTCTTTTTTTCACCGATTGATGAATCTTCTTAACTATCTTGTTTGTGTTATAATTGTTGTTTATATATTTAATTTGGATGTACTGAAATGGGAAATCCATCGATAAATACAGCTACTAAGGCAATACACTGGCAAGACCAGAGCTATTTAGATTTTCGAGAAGTGACATGGGGTGAAACGCTTAAAGTGGTATCGTATCATCATTAAAGGGGGTACCCAACACTATACCCCCAAAAAATCCTGTCGCTTAATTTTTCTTATCTTTTTTTTCATTGATAAACTAGGCCAACCTAAACATCTTCTAAAAATTTTAAAAGATTTGAACCATAGGTTTAAAAGATTTGACAACTCAAACATTGCATCTTTTACATACTAGTAATGGCGAAAATTGGAAGTTTCTGAAATATGGATATAGGGTTAAATATTTATTTTTTTTTTAAATTAAATCCTAAATTGACAATAGCATAGCTTAATGATGATAGCTGAGGTGAATATTAGGTCATTTATACCATTTTCTTTATTCCGGATTTAAAATTTTGTCCGAATTTTAAAAGGGGGTATCAGAATCAGCCCCAAAAACTGAATGCTGTGCTTTTAGTATTTGAAGAAGAATTTGTTTTTTTGAAAAAAAATGTGTCGTTTAATTTTTTTGAAAAACTAAGCATTTGGAGTGCTATACTAGTCGGTTGTGCTTGCAAAATCTTTTTAAAATTTAACCGTTAGATTTTTTGGTATTTAAGTTTAAAATACGCCCCACCTTCAAATTGATTCAGTAAATAAGAGCAAAATCTATTCAAAAAGTGCATAATGACCATATTTTTTTTTTCGTCTTTTGAACTAGGCCTTACATATTTTGCATGTGGATGTATCATCACGGGGTTGAGTGTCTTGCATCATGATGACCTTTTTCTGACCTTCAAATGTGACCTCAAGGTCAACTTTACGTTGAGTTTTTTTCGTGAAAAAACACAACCATGTAGGCCATAACTTCTTCGGCTTTTGACCTAGCCATTACATCTTTGGCATTTGTATGTATCATCATGAGGTGGTGTGCCTTCTTAAAATTTTGACCTTCATGTGACCTCGAACTTTGACCTTAAGGATGATAATTGTGGTTTTTGGTAAGAAAGACTTGTACGGGCCATGACTTTTATGTACTTATGAATTCATGTTTATTTTAAAAAATCATATTACACAAGCTTCAATCGACCCTACAACAATAAAGACACATTTTATGACATTTCAACCCAGTCCATGCACAGGAAATACATAATGGACATGCAGTCACATAAAATTGTTTGAAAAAGGAATAGTTTCTATTGAAGCGCAATGTACATACTTAACTATTCAACAGACAGCAAAGTGAAAACTTCCTAAGAATCAAACAGTAGGAGGAGTTATGCCGAATAACTATATACCAATAATGGGACGGACGGAAGGACAGACTGACAGGGGTAAAACAATACCCCCCCCCCAAAAAAAAAAAGGATGTAACTGATTTTTTATTTGAGATACGAGCTGTTCAAATTAAAAGCATGACACGCCAAAAGTACATATGATACATAGGGAGAAGCTTTAAAGTTGGTAGTTGCTTTACATGATCAAGATTTCCACTTTATTGGTACACAGATTCAAAAATATACAATTCAAAAATATACAATTCAAAATTTAAGAACAAATTAAACTAGTCGTGCAAAGAACCACGGTTCATGAGAGATGAAATAAAGCTGACTGTGCAAAATCCTTATACTGTGAAATCTAGTTCGTTAAACATAGAACTTTTTAAATATTTCTGCAGAGGCTATGAAAATTAAATACAACTGTTTTAGTAAAAAAAAAAGCACGGCAGTGCAAAAATGTACAGTACTTGCAACCTTAGGCGTTACTATTTCAGCGATCAGTCAGCGGTCATCGATCAGTCACCGATCAGTCAAGTTCGCGTCAAACTCACGTCAGCAATCCGTCATACTTATAGTAAAAGTAATTGACTGATCGGACTGATCGGACGGATAGTACCGATCGACCTTGATGACGGATTGAACTTTAATACGTCACATGATCAACTAATACAAATTACGGAATCTTAGTTTCGTTTAATCTAATAAAAATGGCGACTATTGAAAATCGAACGTTCAATTATACATTTTGTTTATTAATTATTAAGCAAAGTTTTATGAATTTAAATGAAAAGAAATGTACAGATAAAACCTAAATTAAAATATCATCATTAAAGAATGGTCTTTTTCGTTTTATTTACGTTATATATTTTCAAAACCGGCGAGTTCTAAAACGGTGTCTACATCGCGGTTTTTATTTTATTATTTTCCAACCATTCTCGGGAAAAACAAAATAAAAGAATCAGTTATTGAAAAATGTAGTCAACATGCAAAATTTTAGTATTTTTTTTCTGATATTATTTTAATTTTATGAAAAAAAACTGTTCTCAACTATAAAAAGTACAAAAATCCAATGGCGGTCAATAATTTTCAGTAAAATGAAACAATATTTGCATTTTAGGAAACGCGTACAAAAATTTTATATCTTTTTCCTTAAAGTAAGCATATTTTATGAAGAACACCCAATCTTGATGTACAAAAAGTACTGAAATCATGTGACGTTATTATTTGTATCAAAATAAATCAATAACTACATTGAATTTCTTATTCCACAAAAACAAAAGTTTAAGTATTTTAATTCTCAATATATCTGAATTCTGATTAGAAGACTTGTCTCAAAATGGTAAAAATAACTGATTTCAAATAAAATAGTATCATTTTTGATAAAAAGAAGAATAATTTTGATTATTTTAAACAATGCGAACAAAATTTTAGTAGGATTTTTCTGATATTCTTTCAATTTTATGAAAAAAAAACTATTCTAAACTATAAAAAGTACAAAAATCCTATGGCGGTCAATAATTTTCAGTAAAATGAAGAAATATTTGCATTTAAGGCAACGCGTACAAAAATTTAATATCTTATTCCTTAAAGTAATCATGTTTTATGAGGAACAGCCAATCCTGATGTACAAAAAGTAATGAAATCATATGACGGTTAATAATTTGTAGCAAAATAAATCAATAACTGCATTCTTATTCCACAAAAATAAAAGTTTAAGTATTTTAATTCTCATTATATCTCAATTCTAATTAGAAGACTTGTCTCCAGATGGTAAAAATAACTGATTTCAAATAAAATAGTATCATTTTCGATAAAAAGAAGAATAATTTTGATTATTTTAAACAATGCGAACAAAATTTTAGTATGATTTTTCTGATATTATTTTAATTTCATTAAAAAAAACTATTCTAAGCTATAAAAAGTACAAAATTTCAATGGCGGTCAATAATTCTCAGTAAAATGAAAAAAATATTTGCCTTTTAGGCAACGCGTACAAAAATTTAATATCTTTTTCCTTAAAGTAAGCATGTTTTATGAAGAACAGTCAATCTTGATGTACAAAAAGTACTGAAATCATGTGACGGTTATTATTAGTATCAAAATAAATCAATAACTACATTCTTATTCCACAAAAATAAAAGTGTAAGTATTTTAATTCTCAATATATCTGAATTCTGATTAGAAGACTTTACTCAAGATGGTAAAAATAACTGATTTCAAATAAAATAGTATCATTTTTGATAAAAAGAAGAATAATTTTGATTATTTTAAACAATGCGAACAAAATTTTAGTATGTTTTTTCTGATATTATTTTAATTTTATGAAAAAAAACTATTCTCAACTATAAAAAGTACAAAAATCCAATGGCGGTCAATAATTTTCAGTAAAATGAAACAATATTTGCATTTTAGGAAACGCGTACAAAAATTTTATATCTTTTTCCTTAAAGTAAGCATATTTTATGAAGAACACCCAATCTTGATGTACAAAAAGTACTGAAATCATGTGATGTTATTATTTGTATCAAAATAAATCAATAACTACATTGAATTTCTTATTCCACAAAAACAAAAGTTTAAGTATTTTAATTCTCAATATATCTGAATTCTGATTAGAAGACTTGTCTCAAAATGGTAAAAATAACTGATTTCAAATAAAATAGTATCATTTTTGATAAAAAGAAGAATAATTTTGATTATTTTAAACAATGCGAACAAAATTTTAGTAGGATTTTTCTGATATTCTTTCAATTTTATGAAAAAAAAACTATTCTAAACTATAAAAAGTACAAAAATCCAATGGCGGTCAATAATTTTTAGTAAAATGAAGAAATATTTGCATTTAAGGCAACGCGTACAAAAATTTAATATCTTTTTCCTTAAAGTAAGCATGTTTTATGAGGAACAGCCAATCCTGATGTACAAAAAGTAATGAAATCATATGACGGTTAATAATTTGTAGCAAAATAAATCAATAACTGCATTCTTATTCCACAAAAATAAAAGTTTAAGTATTTTAATTCTCATTATATCTCAATTCTAATTAGAAGACTTGTCTCAAGATGGTAAAAATAACTGATTTCAAATAAAATAGTATCATTTTCGATAAAAAGAAGAATAATTTTGATTATTTTAAACAATGCGAACAAAATTTTAGTATGATTTTTCTGATATTATTTTAATTTTATTAAAAAAAACTATTCTAAGCTATAAAAAGTACAAAAATCCAATGGCGGTCAATAATTTTCAGTAAAATGAAGAAATATTTGCATTTAAGGCAACGCGTACAAAAATTTAATATCTTTTTCCTTAAAGTAAGCATGTTTTATGAGGAACAGCCAATCCTGATGTACAAAAAGTAATGAAATCATATGACGGTTAATAATTTGTAGCAAAATAAATCAATAACTGCATTCTTATTCCACAAAAACAAAAGTTTAAGTATTTTAATTCTCAATATATCTGAATTCTGATTAGAAGACTTGTCTCAAAATGGTAAAAATAACTGATTTCAAATAAAATAGTATCATTTTTGATAAAAAGAAGAATAATTTTGATTATTTTAAACAATGCGAACAAAATTTTAGTAGGATTTTTCTGATATTCTTTCAATTTTATGAAAAAAAAACTATTCTAAACTATAAAAAGTACAAAAATCCTATGGCAGTCAATAATTTTCAGTAAAATGAAGAAATATTTGCATTTAAGGCAACGCGTACAAAAATTTAATATCTTTTTCCTTAAAGTAAGCATGTTTTATGAGGAACAGCCAATCCTGATGTACAAAAAGTAATGAAATCATATGACGGTTAATAATTTGTAGCAAAATAAATCAATAACTGCATTCTTATTCCACAAAAATAAAAGTTTAAGTATTTTAATTCTCATTATATCTCAATTCTAATTAGAAGACTTGTCTCAAGATGGTAAAAATAACTGATTTCAAATAAAATAGTATCATTTTCGATAAAAAGAAGAATAATTTTGATTATTTTAAACAATGCGAACAAAATTTTAGTATGATTTTTCTGATATTATTTTAATTTCATTAAAAAAAACTATTCTAAGCTATAAAAAGTACAAAATTTCAATGGCGGTCAATAATTTTCAGTAAAATGAAAAAATATTTGCCTTTTAGGCAACGCGTACAAAAATTTAATATCTTTTTCCTTAAAGTAAGCATGTTTTATGAAGAACAGTCAATCTTGATGTACAAAAAGTACTGAAATCATGTGACGGTTATTATTAGTATCAAAATAAATCAATAACTACATTCTTATTCCACAGAAATAAAAGTGTAAGTATTTTAATTCTCAATATATCTGAATTCTGATTAGAAGACTTTACTCAAGATGGTAAAAATAACTGATTTCAAATAAAATAGTATCATTTTTGATAAAAAGAAGAATAATTTTGATTATTTTAAACAATGCGAACAAAATTTTAGTATGTTTTTTCTGATATTATTTTAATTTTATGAAAAAAAACTACTCTCAACTATAAAAAGTACAAAAATCCAATGGCGGTCAATAATTTTCAGTAAAATGAAACAATATTTGCATTTTAGGAAGCGCGTACAAAAATTTTATATCTTTTTCCTTAAAGTAAGCATATTTTATGAAGAACACCCAATCTTGATGTACAAAAAGTACTGAAATCATGTGATGTTATTATTTGTATCAAAATAAATCAATAACTACATTAAATTTCTTATTCCACAAAAAGAAAAGTTTAAGTATTTTAATTCTCAATATATCTGAATTCTGATTAAAAGACTTGTCTCAAAATGGTAAAAATAACTGATTTCAAATAAAATAGTATCATTTTTGATAAAAAGAAGAATAATTTTGATTATTTTAAACAATGCGAACAAAATTTTAGTAGGATTTTTCTGATATTCTTTCAATTTTATGAAAAAAAAACTATTCTAAACTATAAAAAGTACAAAAATCCAATGGCGGTCAATAATTTTCAGTAAAATGAAGAAATATTTGCATTTAAGGCAACGCGTACAAAAATTTAATATCTTTTTCCTTAAAGTAAGCATGTTTTATGAGGAACAGCCCATCCTGATGTACAAAAAGTAATGAAATCATATGACGGTTAATAATTTGTAGCAAAATAAATCAATAACTGCATTCTTATTCCACAAAAATAAAAGTTTAAGTATTTTAATTCTCATTATATCTCAATTCTAATTAGAAGACTTGTCTCAAGATGGTAAAAATAACTGATTTCAAATAAAATAGTATCATTTTCGATAAAAAGAAGAATAATTTTGATTATTTTAAACAATGCGAACAAAATTTTAGTATGATTTTTCTGATATTATTTAAATTTTATTAAAAAAAACTATTCTAAGCTATAAAAAGTACAAAATTCCAATGGCGGTCAATAATTTTCAGTAAAATGAAAAAATATTTGACTTTTAGGCAACGCGTACAAAAATTTAATATCTTTTTCCTTAAAGTAAGCATGTTTTATGAAGGACAGTCAATCTTGATGTACAAAAAGTACTGAAATCATGTGACGGTTATTATTAGTATCAAAATAAATCAATAACTACATTCTTATTCCACAAAAATAAAAGTGTAAGTATTTTAATTCTCAATATATCTGAATTCTGATTAGAAGACTTGTCTCTAGATGGTAAAAATAACTGATTTCATATAAAATAGTATCATTTTTAATAAAAAGAAGAATAATTAAGGTTATTTTTAACAATGCAAACAAAATTTTAGTATGATTTCTCTGCCATTCTTTTAATTTTATGAAAAACAACTATTCAAAATATAAAAAGTACAAAAATCCAATGGCGGTCAATAATTTTCAGTAAAATGAAGAAATATTTGCATTTTAGGCAACGCGTACAAAAATTTAATATCTTTTTCCTTAATGTAAAATTATTTTATGAAGAACAGCCAATCATCATGTACAAAAAGTACTGAAATCATATGACAGTTAATAATATGCATCAAAATAAATCAATAACTGCATTCTTATTCCACAAAATTAAAAGTTTAAGTATTTTAATTCTCATTATATCTCAATTCTGATTAGAAGACTTGTCTCAAGATGGTAAAAATAACTGATTGCAAATAAAATAGTACAATATTTGATAAAAAGAAGAAGAATTTTGGTAATTTTAAACAATGGGAACAAACTTTTAATATCATTTCTTTGACATTCTTTTAATGTCATGAAAAAACAACCTATTCGAAACTATTAAAAGTTCAAAAATCCAAGGGCGGTCAACAATAACCATTTTCGTAGAAATAAGTTCACGTTAACTGAGTCATATAATACAATTATGTATTATATGTCTCTGATGTTGATAATATTTAATACGAAAATATTAATCAACACAAACAATTTAACGCTCTAAGCATCTTATTCTGTTAAACTATTTTTACTTTTTTATTGCAACTAATTTTATTACAAATTATAACGTGTAAATTAAGGTGTCTTCGTAGAGGTCCGCGTTCATCGATTGTAAACACTGTGGTAGTTCGGTTTACATAAGAATTTTAAATATATACGTATCCGTCCGATCCGTGCATAAATTTAATTTACTGATCGATCGGTGACAGTTGTCAGGGTAACTCTTACATAGGTTATTTGACTTATCTGACGGATCCTATGGGTCACCGATCACCGATCACTCATCGATCAGTCAAACATCCGTCACCGATCATTCACCGATCAGTCAAGTTCACGTCAAACAGTAACGCCTAAGGTTGCAAGTACTGTAACACGTTTCACATTATTTTTTGGCCCCCTTATTATTAAAGAGAATGATTACTATATTCAGCAATAATCTTTAATTGAAAATTGAGAAGAAACATTTTCACTTGTCACTTGCAAAAACACCAGACTTTCTTTTTTGTATTTATTTCAAAATTGCATTTGATTTAAAAATTCGGAAAGATACACAAACATGACAAAAGCACAACAAAAGAAAAATAACAAATTTTGCTATCCCTTCGAAATTTAAATGTGATAAAGCAAAAATAGCATGTTCTATTGTTTATATCATATATGTGTAGTTTCAGTTTTAACCATGATTCTAAATATAGACTTTACTTTTCCTAAATTTGCGGACGGAATAGAAGACACCCGTTTATTTTCTACACCTGTCAGAATAAACGTTTTAAAAAAGATACTAGTGAGATATAGTATTTTTTTTATTCAGATGAAAGTGAGAGTGCATAAAAATGTGTAATGTTTGTGGACTGAATCGGATGTTTGTTTCTCTTCTTTTTGTCGTTGTTCCGTGGCATGTAATTAATGTACTGGTGGTTGATTATCCCCCTTCGGTATCTTCTAACTTTTTACATGAATATGAATCATGTAATAAAATATTCAATTGCACTTTTTAAAAATATGCCAGAAATTTTAAAATTAAAGATTGTTCATTACGTATTTTACATTACCACGTGTATTACTAAGCCCATAGTGTATTTCATTAAAAACTACAGGTATGGTTTTTAAAAAATAAGTATTGTGTAGTCAATTCAGTTTTGTTTTAATCAATTTGGTATGAAGATCTACGAACAGAAGCATTGTATAATTGTCCATGGTTGATTAATTTATTTTGTTAAAATCGTATTGTCAGAGGGAAATACCATTTGAGGAGGAAGGGGGGGGGGGGGGGGGCTTGTATGAAATTAGAAAAAAGGCAAGACAGGCTTTTTAGCAAACAAAGGCAGGAACAGTAATTTGGCATAATAAGCAGATTACAATTATGTAAACAATATCAGGACAAACTAATGAAAATTGAAGGTCCCTAAAGAATGAAAATTAAAAATGCAGGAAAATGATGTCAGATAAGCATGATAAGGGAGGATAGGAGGGGTCCTGATCCCGAAATCCAGGGCTTAAAAACACGAAATCCCGAGTTTAAATAAATTTAAATCCCGACATCCTGAAATTCGAAAAAAACAATACCCGGATCCCGAAATCCTGAGCTTAAAAAAATATCCCGGTCCAATCCTCCCTCCTCAAGAGGGTGGTAAAGGGCTATTTTCGTGCAACGTGATCGCTGTTTTTTATTTCACGTTCAACGTGTTTTTACTTTTTTATTTGACGTTCAGTCGTGCAAGACGGGTGCCTCGTTCAACGTGCTCTGCTTATTTAATTTTACGTGCATCGTGATTTTCAAAGTCTTATTTTGCGTGCTCGGTATTTTTCAAATAAAATTCTAACAATTGGCAGGGATCGTCAAGAAATACCTTTTTAAAAGCCGTAAACCAATTATATCATCAATGTGTATACTAAATCGGGAATATCAAGTAAAAGAAGAGTTAATATATAAAAGAAGACAGTGACTCAGTCACAAAAGGTTCACATAAAAGTATTTATTTTTCGTGCAACGTTCATTCAAGAAATTATTCTACGTCCAACGTGAAATTATGTCTTATTTCACGGTTTTTTCGTGCAAGCACCCCCTTTACTACCCTCCCCAATGATTACAACTAGAAAATGCAGAACAACTTTTTTATTCTAGCCCTCCTCTCCCCCCATAAAATCAAATGGTAGCATCCTTAGAGTTTTGTCTTTTTGTACTTTATTTCATTGTATGTAAGACCTAGTCATTGGCAAGTAAAAAACGAAAACAGTTATCATGGTCTTTTGACCTTTCTGTTTCCCTCCTTTTTCTAACATCCTTGCTTTCTGTTGGTAAATTTATTTCACCCTGAAATCTCCCTATTATGTCTCTTCAAAGATTCATTCATTGAAAATGAGTAACTTTAAATGGATTAAAAGATTAAATGAATAACAATAGGTGTACAACTGCTCTTAGCAATAATGTAAACTTTCTAATCATGATCTTTTAAAAGCTTGCATATTGCACATGATTTTAAAATGTAGCAATGAATCAGACCATGTGTAAGAGTTATCTTTTCTTAGGTGTTCTGTACCCCTTAAAAGCATTTGAATTTTGTCACCATTTTAAAATTTTCTCTTACTATAAAAGGAAACCGAGATTTGTCTGTTTAGAAAGGAAATATAATAATAAGCTGCCCAAACCATACGAAATTTAGGAGTGTACGGACAGTGAACACGAAACATTTCTACAATTCAATGAATTTGCGTTTTTTTTACAAATTCATTGTCTGTAAAGTAAACCATATTAGAAAAATCCTGATAACTTCTGTATCAAAATTTTAGTTTTATTATGTTTTGTTGAAAAGGCAAAATAGGAGATCGGTGCCCTTTATGGTTCTTTTGCTGTGTAATCTAATTTGATTCGATATGTTTTGCTACTTTAAATAGAAAAGAAATATTGTTAGCTCGACATTGCAAAGCAATTTATTTTTGAACAGCTTGTTACATCGTCTTTATCATCTTGTTGGTGTCATAATATGTCGTTGGATTGACGAATAAAGCATTACAGCATATGAAATTTTATTGTATACACTGTTTGTGTATTTAAGAAAACGTCTCGAGTGTTGGACAAGAAACAAGATATTTGAATTATAAAAGTGGATGAGAAATAATCTAATATAGAAAAAAAAAACTAAAATAAATTAAAACTGACTTAAGTAAAAAAACAATGTCTGGGATAATACCCTTCGAAAATAACAGGGTTTATGCCTGTTATATTCAAGACAGAACAAAACAGTCCCTAGAATATTGTTTATATTTAAAGACATATTTTATATGCATGCGAATCAACTATCTTACTGTTTTAACATTCTTCAAAATAATTGTATACAATTTTACAACTTCTATAAAAGCATTGCAAATATAAATACAGAAGATCAACATACTTTTTATCGCAAGTTATACTTACATATTATATTTCTGTATTGCCTTCCGGAGCACCTGAGATCACCCCGAGTTTTTGGTGGGGCTAGTGTTGCTAATTATATAAAAATTATCAACAGCACTAGACGAATTAAAATGTAATGAAAAAAAAACGGATGTTTCAATGCCTTCGCGTTACATTTAGAATAAAGAATAAATGTGCTGTAATATTTTTAAATTGTTTTCTTGATTATAAGTGCTTTTAGGATAGATGCACTTCAGCTAAACATCAAAACTGCTTGACGTGACAAAGTAACGGTTATTGTCTTGAACTTCCATCATAACGATAAGTGTTTACAAATACTGTCATGTCTGCAAATGATATGATTGTCAATTAATGCAGAGTCGACTTTATTTTTATTGAATTCTCAGTTTTCCTATAAAATTTAATAAAGCTATCTACTCCGATAAGATTGATATTAACAAACAAATTTTTCAATGTAAAATTACGTCTACCGAAATCACCAGTGCTCATACGCAAGTTCTTTGATACACAATATAAATCTCTCATTATTAGTCATTGTAGTTTACAATTCTTAAGTCAGATACAAAACATAGAAACTTAAAAAAAAAAAAAAAAAAAAAAAAAAACACACAAAAAAACACAAAAAACACCCCAAAAAACAGAGTTATTAGACAGATGCAGTGATAGTATCATTCAGATACAAAACTAATTACGTATTTTTTTCTAAGTTTCTTTTTTTTCATGTTCTAGTACTGTCATATCCTTAATTATAAAAAAGAACAAATATGTGGTATAATTGCCGAGGGAATAACCTCCAAAAAAAAACAAAACAAATGACATAGAAATTAACATCTATAGGTAATCATACAGCTTGCAACAATGAGCAACCTAATACCGCACAGAGTATAAAAAACTCTTCAACGTTTTCTGTCCTTTAAAATACCTGGCTTTATAACATACGACTTTGAGCGTTCCTATTGAAGAAATAACAGAAAAGTGTTTCTGAAACATGATGTTAATAACGAATTGTTTTCATTTTTATAGCACTGAGTGGATACCTCTGCTGTTGGGCTATTAATACCCCAGGGTATCATCAGCACAATAGTCAGTACTATAGTACTAAATTCCCCGTTATAAAGTTTGAATCCCTCGGGCATGTATGCCTTACATGTAAATAAATATATTTTTTTTAATTTTTGGACAGTTTCAGCTGATACATGTTAAAGCTCGTCAGCGTTTTCGGTTCTTTATAAGTCCTTGGTTTTTCAATTTTTTGCTTTCATCGTTCATGATGAAGGTCCACCAAGAAAAGTGCTTAAGACGCATAAAATGTAACACGTTTTGTTTGCAATTTTTTCAATGAAAGGTCCCGAAATGAGAAACGAAAATCCTTCTTAACCAGAAAACCTGCATCAAGTTTATCTGATTTAAGATCGTAATCAATAGAACACTATCATTTCCAATTCAAGTGTTGTATAGTTTTTTGTTGCACTTTAGTGTTTCTGTTGTTTCGTTTTTTCCTCCCATAGTTGATGTGTTTTCCTCGGATTTTGTTTGTAACCCTGATTTGTTATCTTTTAATCGATTTACTCTGTATTCAACATGACCATACATTATTATTTTTTTTTAACTAACCATGTCAATAACAATTCATTTCAGCACAAAAAGTGCTGACTACTGGGCTTGTGCTATAAGGATGACCTTGGAATTATTATTTACAACCACTCTGCCAATACCACTGCTGGTGGATGTTGTATCGTATTCAATTTCATTACCAGTTTTTTTTTTATTATTTGCATATGTGCCCCTAGCTGTCTAAAAAATGTATAATATATATTAATGACTTCGAGTACAGGACATTTCTTTTAAACTATATGTATAGATTATACATGCCCTTCTTCCATATTGGCCCTGGTATCATCCCTAGACTCCCATATAAGCCTCGCGGCCTTTCACCAGGGCCAATATGGAAAAGACATATTATAATCTATTTATCACATATTCCAGTTCTACAGAAAAGAGAAAAAAAATCAATTATGACAATTTGATGAAACATAACAGGTAAATTCTTAAACATTTTATCACAGAAGTGTAGTTAAGGATAAAATGACGTCACGTCATTTGGAACCAGGGCACAATAACCAATAACTTCTTGTTTGCCCCGGGGAATTTTGAGGTTATAACATACGCCAAACCCGACGTACTCGTAACACATATGTGATATTTATAAATACACATGGAAAAAAGTATTGCAACACCAAATTGAAATTCAAATTAAAAAAAAAAAACACTGTTTATTTGTTTGTGATATAATTTATAGAAATAGAATTCGTTAAACATTATTTAAATACTACCTGAGTTTAACATGTTTAATCAATAAATATCGATTCGATAAGTTCTTACCTGAACATGCAGCTACTGTACTCGTAAGCAATAAAACAGATGTTTGTATCCTCAGTGTTTTCAACTCTTTAAATAACCAAGTTTATAAAGTTCTGTGAATGACACCTTGTAATTGGTCATCCACAACTCATAACTGCAGCAAGATGGCAGATAATCAGCATGAGCGAATTAGGTATGTCATTGTGACAATTGCACGTAGTGTTGGTCATCACCATTCCACTATAAGTCGTTTTGAAAATAAAAATCAGGCAACACACGCTGTTAAAGATATTCCGAGACCTAGAAGACCCCTTATAACATCTGCTAGGGAAAATCAAGCATAATGAAGGTTGGTCAGAATGAAACCCATTGAAAACAATACAATTCTAAAAAGAGAGTGATGACCATACATGAGCCTTTAAACACAAACTGTTCGAGAACGGCTCATCGCTATTGGTTATCGTGCGATAAGACCATTTCGGGGACCTTTGCCTACGAACAGACATACAGTTGTCCGTATCCAATATAGTGCAGAGCTCGCCAAAGTTGGAAATTAGCATCGTGGAGGAAGATCCATTGTTCCTATGGAATTCGGCTTATCTTCTTTGGCCCGATCGTAGACCTAATTTGAACCAAATTGAGCATATATGGGACACTTTTTTGGCGTAAAGCGCACGAAAGGACACCCCAGTTCAAACACGTCATAAAATAAACAATACCCTTCGACAGGAATGGTTGCTGCTACCATAGCAACAAATTAGTTGACTTATGGCAGGAATCAGAAGACGTTAAGATGCGATTATCCGTTTGAATGGAGTCTGCACACAAAGTACTAATTCTTTTGCACATAACAATTAACCATGATGTGAACAATCATCTAAAGATTAATTTTTAAATGTCTGACATTGTAAAGTTCGACTACAGTAAAAGTTGTAAAATGTATTTTTTTGTACAAAAACACTTCATTTTGTTATGAAAATTTTGGTTAGATAAAACATTTCTTTTCATACATTTTTTATTTGTTTTAATGCCAATGTTATCATTAACTAAGTTTCAATATTATTTTACAATTATTTTATCATATTCCATCCAAAATAAGAGGCTGATTTATCAAAAAGTGTTGCAATACTTTTTTCCATGTGTATATATGATATTGTACAATTGATACCAACACCTTATGTTCACTTGAATTCTTTAACTATATTTTATGATTTTAAGATATTGATGTACCAAACTTATTAAAGATATCAGGCTCAAAATTGTGTACGTCAAACGCGCGTTTTGTCATTTAAAGATTCCTGAGTGACTCTCAAATCAAACACATAAAAATGTAAAATAAATAACGAACTTCAAGTTGAAGATCAGTGAGGACCCAAAAATTCCGAAAGGTATTCAGAACACCTGGGGAAATTTGATAAATCCATTTAATTAAAACGACTCATTTAAACTAATCCGCTCGTTTCAACCCCTTCATTCCTCAGAACTATATCCCGAAGGTATGTTGTTAGAATGTTAACACCAATTAAATTTTATATTTCAGAAAACTCTTTACAAAAAAGCAATTTTAAAGCAAATTGCGTTTCGGTATGATTACAGTTGACTTTCTGATATAAGTCGAGTTTTTGATTATTCTGGTTACAGGATAGTCAGCAGAAATATGGTTGGTAAATGCTGTTTATTTGAAGTTATGGAACGAATGAAAATTTTTGATAAAAGTGTCAACTTTTTATGAAAATCTTCATCTTAATGTCTTTAGTAATTTTCTTTCAACCTTTTCCGTTGCTCTTTGCAATTTTTTTTCTTCATAGAATTAGTTTTGAGCTGGTAATTATATGTTTGTGAAATGAATAGAGTTATTTCTTCATGCTTCACTATGTTCAGTCTGAAACTCATCACAAGCAAATGGAAAATCTTTTGGACTGTTGTGTCCTATATGCTCTTCAACTTCGTTCATTTTTTGAACATTTTTTAAAATCTTTTTTTAGTAAAGCGTCACTCTTGTGAAGACAAAATACCACCATGACGTTCACAATTCGAAGCCTGATATCTATGATGAGTTTATTTCACCATGCAAAATCGACGTTCAGTTTACTACTTAATTAGGTCTTCAAAGGATTAGGTAGAAAAAAACATGAACGGTACAAATATCTTTTCACTGGTTGCAAATTTCGGAAATCTTTGTCCCCTCCGTGACAGATATTGTTTTCTGTCATGATTCAATGTTTTGTTATCGGGAAGGATTGGGGTTTATGGCTAATCTTGGTTTGTTTTTTTTCCATTTAATGGTATTAACGGATTGACAAATTAAAAAAAAAGAGTTTTTATGTTGTACTGTTATACCACTGTCCCAGGTGAAGGGGAGGGTCGGGATCCCGCTAACATGTTTAACCCCGCCACATTATTTATGTATGTGCCTGTCCTAAGTCAGGAGCTTGTAATTCAGTGGTTTTCGTTGGTTCATGTGTTACATATGTGTCTTTCGTTCATTATTTTATACAAATAAGGCCGTTAGTTTTCTCGTTTGAATTGTTTTAAAGTTGCAATAAAGATAAATAAATCAAAGTTACTGTCATTCAACTTCATATTTTCATTGTTGCTCATGTTTGTCTGAAATCCATGTTGAATGGCTGTCTCATTAGCAATGGTTCCACATCTTCTAATATAAAGTCACTAAGACCGAAATCAGAGACATGGGTGTTCATCCTAATTAGTGGTCAGAACAACAAGCGTTACATATGGCATCATGTTTGTCCTTCCATCCTTTTGAAGTGCAAGATTTAACCCTCTGATGTTTTACTTTGTTTGGATTTTGGCACGCGGACCTTGAACAGGCATGATGAATGCATTTCTCTATGTTATGATATTACAACAAAATATACTTGGATTAATCGTTGGATTAATCGTTTTTCATCATTATTTTACTTGCATTACTTCAATTGTCATATTTGACAAAGATCTTTTAACAATTGACTCGATCATCTCGAGAGAGACAGATAGAGAGAGTACTAGTAAGCAATACTTACAAAGTTATATATTCAATATAGACCAATATGCAACAATATAACAGCCTTTATTTGAGGCGGATACTATGTCTGCTATAATATAGCGTGTTATAAAATTTAAGTTCATTAAAGGGTATTGTTGCCAGCCAATTGGGTACCACTGGCTGCTTACATAAACAATGCTGAATAACATGGTTATGTGAATGACATCATAACACAGGAAGCTGCTGACTGTAACATAAGGACAAATAAGGAAATTGTGGTTCTTCAGACAAGTGTATGTTTATGTAAATTGTCACATATACATTTTCATACTAGTTTCAATTTCTCTCTAGAACTTCTAAATGTATCTAACTTACTGTTAAATGCATGCCTTAAGTTTAAGATTTCGTGGTGATTATTTCCGGACTGTTCAAAATAAACACTTAGTATTGTTAGCACCATCGGCAGATCATACAACAGTTAGTATCTTACTTTAAGGCATCGAGTTTTATCATTGTTGGAGTTTGAAATAATTTTGAAGAAGTAAATATACTATCTGTTCTTCGGTTGCAACAGACGGTTGTTTTGTGAAACTCCTTAGTTTTAATAATTTTTGTTGTACCGTTTGAATTTCAATTAAATATTGACAACTACTACAATCAACTGTTATCGTTGATTGTAGTAACTCTTCATCAATGATAGTTTATCTAATAATAATTAAGACATGTGTTTTGAAAATAGTCGAATATCGATAATAATTATAAAATTCACAACGTATTTACCGTAGATCAATTCGTTTGTCAAATATCATATGTGCATTGTTTTCATTGTAGTTCATAAACAATTTCGATCTTTCAATTCAATTTGGATGCAATTCTTGATGTTTTACGGCTACCCGTCGTCTATTTCTTTTAAAATGAAACGTAGTCAAATACGAAGCAATCCATTATTGAAAATCTGATGCTCAAATTTATCAAATAAAACTAATTAAATGACAGAGTGAAATAGTTTAGGAAATTATTTCGTTTGACTTAATTCGATAATTTTTATTCTTTCAATTTCTTTATCTTGTATTTAAATGATCTACTGCATCTTCGTTTGTTATCAGCACATTTGATGTAATGTGTTTGATAATGGCTTTCTAACCTTTAATTGATTTTTTGTGTGTATAATTTCAAAATTTTCCTTTTGTGTACATAAATAATGATATTTTTTATGTCATAATCAAGAATTATTAGAACGCATATCTAAACAAATGTTTTGGAGAAGAGAGGCAAAAATACCAAAGGAATATTCAAACTATTTAATTGAAAACAAACTGACAATATCAAAGCAAAATTGTATCATCAATATAAACAAAATGCATAATATATGATAAAACAATCGTTTTACATTAAAAGGGATGTACTCTTATAATTTTAGCAGATAAGACTATTTTTTTACAATACCTCATGTGTAAAGGCATTTTTTTTCTATATTTATAAGTTTGTATTTTAATTTTTTTTTTTTTTTTTTTTTGGTCTAAAATCTCGTTAGATGTAGAATGTACTAGAGCTCAACAAGTTGATAAAAAAGACATTCATATCACAATAACAGTAGTATTGATAAGATATATAAAATGACTAGAATATACAACGTGAAAAAGAGGCTATAAAATTATATTATATTGGGTTTTGAATTGATAAGTTTATTGTGATTTTGTTTTGCATTATAGTAGCAATTGTAATACCCATATATTCTGTTTTATCACACATCAAATGCCAGTAATAATATAATGAATTATATAATAATCAAGTCATTATAGATCAAACTTCAACTGATCTGATAGCACATGCATACATAAAATGCACACTTGCTTCAATAAAATGTTATTCACTGTGCATTTTTTAGTTGTATTGATTTATAAAAAAATAAGTCAAACTTCACCTTGTGGTTCAGTTATATTTTTATAAAATTTTGAAACACAAACAGTCCTCATGTTAAAAGACGATATTACTTGGATGTTGAAATAAGACTTAAATAACATTCATGTACTAATTCAAATTTCAGTTATACATTTTGCTTTTAAAAAAACCCAAAACGACATAATTTCGTTTCAAACAAAGATATCCATTGACAAATACTAGTAATCCAACTGTGATTTGAACCGGTCAATTTGATTTGAATATAAGAATGAACAATACACAACTAAGTTATTAACGGTTTTTCAATCAGTTTTTAGACTTATTTATTATGGTAAATGCAGTATAATTCAGACAATTCACGTGTTGTCAGTAAGACAACATGATATGTATTGACTATTAAAAAGATTTATTACATTGGTTGCAATGAATTACATTGATTTCCCAGTTAGATAAAAACCGATAATTTCACATGTGAAATAAACGTGGTTATTTCACTCTCTGACGTCATACAACAATAGGCGTTGTCAAGACGTCGATAACGTCGGATCAAAACAAATTGTCAATGCGTAGGAAAAAGATATAGTTCCTTACATTTTCTACATTAATTTCATAAAAAAAAGCCATTTGCCAATGTAATAAAAAGAATAACTAATCGCCGTATTTGAATATCAAAAATAAGACAACTTGTGACCGAACGCCGCTATGGATTAAACTCGTGCTGCGCACTCGTTTAATCCATGCGTCGTTCGGTCACGCGTTGTCTTATTTTTGATATTCAAATACGGCGATTAGTTATACTATAATTATTACTAATGAACAGCGGTATACTACTATTTTACTACCCTTTTCCTGTGTCAGCTCTTCAACCTTAGTACTAGGTTTTTTATTTCAAATTTTTGACCTCTTGCATTTCTTTGATTCAACTTTGTTTGTCGAAATGATCTTATGGAGTATTATTGGCACCGTAAATGTGTTTAATACCATATATTGCTGTATCACCAACCAATTCCCGAATACTTCGGAACTGTTTTTTTTTTAAATACATGTATTCTTGTTTAGAACTTTGGAAAATCATTTTATCAAAAGGAAATATCTCCAACATGTACATTTCTAATTTCTAGTCGATTAAGATATAATTTAGATATATTTTTGTAATAAGCTGTTCGACGTTTATGTAAGATGTTACATTTTCAAATATTCAGATCATGAAAATCTTTGAAGATATATTAATTGTCGAAATGCACATCTGGTTCAATAAAATTGTAATAGTTTATGTTATTAGACAAATATTGATCATTAATCAAGGAAACACATTGTTTGAAAAGGTCATTTTAAAAGATGGGATAGGTTGACACCTTTTAGTACTTCTTGTAATCCTTTATATTCACAATTATTTAAACAATATGTGTGGGTATAAATAGTTTTCAAAGGTACCAGGATTATAGTTTAATCCCCCAGACGCGCGTTTTGTCAACGTAAGTTTCAACAGTGACGCCTAGATCAAAATAGCCATAAAGCCAAAAAGAGTACAAAGTTGAAGAGCGTTGACTAAGGTAATCTATGCCTGGTATAAGAAAATTCTAAGTTTTTCGAAAAAGTTTTGTAAACGGGAAATTTATACAAATGACCATATAATAGATATTCATGTCAATACTGAAGTGTTGACTACTGGACTGGTGATATACTCGGGGACAAAACGTCCACCAGCAGTGGCATTGACCCAGGTTTTTAAATAGTTGTTAAAGGTGCCAGGATTATAATTTAGTACGCCATGGCCACGTCTACGTAAGACTCATCAGTGACATCAGATCAAAATAGTTATAAAGCCAAAAAAGTATAAAGTTGAAGAGCATTGAGGACCCAAAACTCCAAAAAAGATGTGCCAAAAACGGCTTATGTAATCTTTGCCTGGGATAAGAAAATCTTAAGCGTTTCGAAAATTTCAAAGTTTTGTTAACAGAAAATTTATAAAACAATCCTTTTACTACTCACCCCTGTGGTTTTCTTCTTCTTAAAAGAGTATATGTGGATTCGTCGTTAAGACTACAACGTAATGATACAAACATCTAAAAGACACGAAAATATCGAAATAACAATTGGAAAAAATCGATTCATCATGCAATTACCTGTAATAACTGGATTCGGGAAATACTAATAAGAGACTATCGTATTAATTAACTTAATAAGGTTATTGAAAGAGTTTTTGCGTTATCATATTAGATATATTACCTGTCATCTTTGTTGGATCATATTTCAATTGCTAATTAAGCTGTCATGAGTAATATATTTTTATAATTGAATTCTAAACCCGTAAGGACTGCTTCGTGTCGTTATAACATATTCACATTATCCATTAAGAAGAACTTGATTTCAAACAAATTAAAAAGAATACAGGCCCAAATAACATTATTCACTTTGCATTTTATTCGGTAAAATATTTCGGTTGATCAAAAGCTGCATAACATTCACTACTGTGGTTCAATCAAATATTTAAAGATATTCTACACTTCAACAAAAATCACCGAATGCACAATTAATTTGATACTGGTTCTAAATAGTCTAATTGAAATAGGAGTTTGTGGTTTAAACATTTAAAGTATTGCTATCTTCCAATCACAGAAAACATATACTTTCTAATGTATTAATAATTTAGCAAGATATTTTGATTGGGATTTAGTCAAGGAAATTTTTCGGGAAAAGGAAGTAATGACTTACGAGTTACCGTAGACACTTTATTTGTCCAAATTCTTTATTTTCTCCGAGATAACAAATTAAGATGTATATTTACAACCAAGGAGTGAAATGAAATTTGAATGTATTTTTTTTTAAACCATGGTTATTTTGTATGACCTTGTCCTGTCTAAAACGAATACAATAGTAATAAGACATTCAAACTGCATTGCAAGATGTAAGAAAAATACATTTTTATTTATATGGGCAATGGCATGATCATACATAGGAAGTATGCAGAATGTACAAGGCAAAAATACATAACTTGGAGGAACAATTCAAAACGGAAAGTTCATAATCAAATGACAAAAACAAAATCTCAAACTCATCAAACGAAAGGATAGTAACTGTCACATTTCTGACCTGGTACAGCCATATTTCTGTAAAAATAGTAAATTAAACCTAGTCAGATAAAACTCTCTATTGTATCACTGTCGCATAGCATTCAATTAAGTTGACAACAATGTTTGAATAAAACAAACAAACATGATAGGTAAAGATGTTAAAATAGGGGTACAGTAGTCAACAATGTGTTATAGTTGCAATCCCTATAAAACAAACACATATGTCAACAAATACAAACAAAAAAGCATATAGACAAATTGCATGAGCAATAAAAAAAAATACCATGTCATAATAACACAATGACGGAATACACAAGTACCGATCCAAGTCAAATGAATATTGCCCAAAAAGAAGACTTAACAGTACAAGTAATAAGTTACAATGACAAACAAAAGATCACTTTAACACATAATTCAGATGACAAACAATGTCCATACCTAGAATCTGTACTCCACGATCATCTGGTATAATATGTTTATTTCATACTGAATATTTATCAAGAAGATATCTTCAGACGAAATTTGATGTTTTAGAAAAAGGACGAGACGTTCTTGTGACACAACCCTGGTTCATCATCTTTTTGCCCATACAATGGTGACGTTTTATAAAGTTTGCAAGCTCTTGAATACCAAATGAGTTTAACAACGTATATCCCATTTGCAAGTAAAGATAGTAAATTACTACTAATACGGGGGGATTTCTTAATTCCAGAGTACAATCGTCTCGTTTGTCATAGATTCTGGTACTTAGATGAAAGCTTATGTCAAATTATAGGTTGTCTAAAAAGTAGTCAGATGAAACCATATCTGTTGTTTTCTTATCCTGAGAGATATTTTTTAATGAATTGTCCCAGGTCAGTGGACACATATAAAGAAATGTTAAACCTCTACCAACTTTCTTTTTTGTTGTTTACTACATGCAATAGTTCAAAATGGTTATTGTTTCAATTCGTTCCATGTTTGTTTAAAATTTTAGTTTCAATTGATTCACATTATAGGATGTCAGGCATTGCGAAATTCTTATTATTGAAAGCATACTCAATAGTATGTATTGACGGTTTTATTTGTGTGCCAAGACTTTTATATTTTTGTTTTCAATCGGTCACAGCAAGTGTGTGTATGACTGTTAAAAAAAAAGTAAAATCACAAAAATACTGAAATCCAAGGACAATTCATTCGGAAAGTCCAAATGACATAGAAAAATCAAATGACAAAACACCTCAAACGAAGGAATCAAAAGAGCAAAAGAAATGTATAGGTCAATGTGCTTATTTTCAAGATATTGGCCATTGAAATTTTGGCGGGAAGATATTCTCTCTTGACTTTTCATAGCTTTATCAGTGACAAGTGTAAGTTCTCAAAAACTATTAAAAATTAATTAAAATTTTATAAGACTTTTACAGATGGCTTATCATTATACATGGTCAATGGGCAAATTTTTTCAAGGCGTGCAAATGGATAAAACTAAAGGATTCCGAAAATCGGACAAAAATCCCAAAACATTACAAGCGAACTTCCTTAATTAATCTCTAATTGCTCTAAAAATTCAAAGCAATACCATATGTTTTTCATTTAAAGGGTGTCGAAGACCATGCAGGAAGAGGTGGAAAAAGGAAAATGACATCGTTAAATTAATCTTCCACTCGCCCGTTAAAATTCTATGAACATAATGTCACAAAATAATTGAAGGCAATGCATTTTGTTACTTATATATTCATAGCGTGTTAATGCTAAAATGAGATACAAATTGATTCGATTCCTTGATTGTACTTAGTGATTGATACCGATAAACAACTACGCAGAGGCTTCTTAAAATGGAACTTACGGTCAACAACCTATAGCTATCTGTCAAAATTAGATAATCTTATGTACATTTATGTCATGAATAATTCAAAGGCGACTCTTGATCTAATCTCGTTTTACGTTTCCAGTAAACAATAAACAAGTACGTACAATGTAAATGTGTCTTCTACATCCATTCGGATTTAATATACTGTCAATTTCAACCAACGACTTAAAAATTAATTGCATGTATAATACAACTGAATTTAATACTGAACTTGTGAACACGCTCGCTATTTTATCCATCATTGCTTTGTCAGAAAAGAAACTACTGCTGACAAATAGGTTGATAAAAGTAACGAAATAAGTAAACATAAAAGTGTTTATACACGTAATGAAATTAATTAAACTGAAAATAAGTTAGAAGTAAACTTTTGTCAAGTCGGTACACACAATGCGGTACGCTGCTAAAATGCACTGGGGTTAGAGAATATGACATTACGACATTGATGACAATTATAAAGTCATTATAGTAGTTTAAACTCAAAATTTAAAATCACTATTAAAGACAAGCAGACATTTAAAACTGTATTTTTTATGTTTCATGTCAATTAGTAATGTTTTGTATGTGAAAAGTGAACTATCTTTCGGGTTTATAATAGACTTGTTATTAATGATCGTCTGAATATTTGCCTCTGTTCAGCCAGATGTTATACTTTGTCGGTCTTATTCTGTTTTTGTGTCATTATGTAGCTTTCTTATTAATGTCAAATATTTCAAAAACCTCCATATATATCCTACAATTTCATTCTGAGGCATATATTGTAATTATCTGTTGCGATCTGTAGGAAGATTAAATATGAGCTATGACAAAAATATAACATATTCACTCAATAAGCAAACACGCAATTGATGCAAAATTGGTAAATCCAAATATAAAGTACCCTTGAGTTCGTATTTTTTTGGGTCATATTTTCAAAACATTAATCTTAAATCCTTTTATGTGTTAAAGTCGAGCCTCTCTGATAAAACGAGCGTCTAGAGTATAAATATACAAACCTGTTGTGTTTAAAGTCAAATGTATATAGCTAGGAGCGGGAACCGTTTGGACATACAACTATAGAACAATCTGGTTATAAAAAAAAACTCATTCACATGAAAGCCACAATTTCATAAGTCTTATTAAATGTTTGAGTGTTTTTAAGTCATTGAACATTTATAGATCAAAAGATAATCACCTATACTTTGCATTTGAAAGGTTAAAACTGGAACAGAATGTTATTATTATAAATACTCTCCACCTAAGCAGAATTTTTTTTTTATAATAAAGATGTAGATTTGATCTGTTATGTTATATTCAATACAATTAACATGTCATATTTCTTATGCAAACTGCTTTCTTTTTCTGTTTTTATTTATAGGATTGTATTCAAGGTTAAATAGAATTGACAGGTAACTAAAATAATTATGCACTATACCTAAAAATGACACTTTCTGGACATGTTTAACGTTTTCCTCGGAAAAAGTGAACACTTTAGAATAAAAGCATGCAATTATATGACAGACAATGTCACATGATATAGCAGCAATGTCATTGACTTACTTTTTTTAACAAGTAATCGATAGATAAGTGGAAGTTAATTATACGAGTTGTCGATTAGAACTAATTGACCAATTTAACAATCAGTAAACATTTTGCATAATCCCTAAATTAATGTATTAAGACAGCGATATGGCAGGTTATTATTCCAAATTAAATCATAGATTTATGAGTTTTACTGTCTCACTGGTATCTTTCGTTCCCATTTTATATAAAGAACCCCACTTGTATTCCCGTGAAGGATCCAATTGTCAGTGAGCAAAAGTAAATTTCATCAAAGTTGATGACGTAAGCAGCAATAATAGTTAAGTAAAAAATTTAAAAATGTGAAACCCGTCAGAAATATTTAATCAAATGAAAACAGTTTGCTATTATAAACAGCCATATGGCATCGAGGCATATTGCAACTTTAGTGGTGTAGAATACAATAATGCATAAGCAGCAATCATTAAAATCATTTAATTTCTAAATATGTGCCTATAAAAGAAATATAAAGAAAACGTCCACTTCATCATGTTGGAAAACAACTGGTATAATTCGGTTTCAAATCACTGACAATTGGGCAGACAATATAATTATAGAATCAGATATGACTTACATGTCTATCATAAATATTAAATTGAGATGTTTATACAAAGTATACAGGAAATCTGTTTCGATACAACATTAATCTAACGGGATCTAAAGTGAAAAAGGGCCCTATATCTGATTCACCATCAAACCAGAATAATAAATATTTAATTTATAATGAATTAGGGAAGCTATGTTTTACACAAGAATGTTTGAATGAGATGGTACAATTTCTGTCCAACCACGATACATAAAATAACAACTTAATAGGGCACTAATCAGAAAAAAAGATCTTTTAATACAACTAAAAATCAAGAGAGAACATGAACCATCTGCATAACCAAAAAAACTCGGTATAAAGAGGAATGATTCAGATAAAAGACATCATTGACCTTAACATATTGACGAATGATTATCATTGGTTCCTTAGTCAATTAACAGTACTGTAGAATAACAGAAGAAAAATCAACGTTTCTCTGGTATTTGAGGGTAAACAATTCAAGATAAATTTTATTAATGCCTGACACAATTATAAAAGGTCATATGATGAACTGTAATTGATGACATCCTTGTCCGTTGGTCCTTTAAAGAAAATTTTATATTATTAATAGTCATTTCACATTTCTTTTTTGTTCATAATAATCTACCGATCAGTCATATTGATTCGAGTACCATGTATGTAACGCGCATAAAGCGTACACAATTATAAGCTTGTTATCTTGAAACCATATCAAGTTCCATACAAATATAGCCGATGTTCACAAAATATCAAGAAAGTTCATTTTATAATCAAGAATTGTTGATGCAAAAAGAAGATAACAAAACTAATGACATCATATGCATAAGTGATCCAAATAAACTTATAGCAAAAGGTTTCCTTCAACATTTTAATATGCATCTGGTATTATGTGGTGTGAAAGCACTGACAATTAAGAAGACACTATACTTATAGAATAAACAGTACACCAGATATGACTGACACTTCTCCAAAATATTATAGTGAGATGTTTATACAAAATATTAAAGGAAACGTTTCAAAAAAAAATCTCTTATCTGAATCATCATCAAAACACAATAATACAACTGTATATGTCTGGCTCATAATTAAGAAAAGATGCTATGTTTTACACAAGAACGTTTGAATGAGAAAATGTCATGAAATAACATACTTAACAGGTCAATAACCAGCAACATCATCATAAAAGGCAACTAAAAATATAAACAGATCATAAACTATCCGAATAAACAACAAAAATTTGTATTATGAGGAAGTCTTCAGAAAAAAATCCAGTGATGTCAACCAGTGACAGGAATATAAATGTTTCGATTGGTTGCTGAGGACTAGCAACCAGCAAGATCTTTGAATAAAAAATGTTTGAGTGAACTGACCTCGTGATTTTAAACATGAACATGTGAAAGGGAAAGTCCTAGAGAAAGAGAGAGAGAGAGAGAGCGAGAGAGAGAGAGTCCACCTGATTTTCCCGATATAAATTCAAAATTGTTTTAGAAATCTTTCCCCTGTAAACAATCATTTTTTTCTTAGCTTGCTAATAGTAAACAAAATACTTTGATTGAAAATCAAATATTAAACTTATCACACATGTTTAATTATTTCAAACAGCTCAGATAATATTAACAATCATATGACATTCCAGCAAATTAAAAATGTTGTGGCATATAGAACATGATAATGCATAATCAGAATTCTTCGAATAGCTCAGTAAACCAAGACCGCATATCAAGTATGTTATGAATGTTCATTTTGATATACATATCGTATCGTTGAAGCAAATAAAAGTATGCTAATAATAATATGTATCAGTAAAAGAAATATACAATAAATCGTTGAACATGTTAAAGTGCAACTGCTATAATTCGGTTTCATTGCAATGATACTTGAGTAGACAAAATAATAATAGAACCAACAGTTCACCAGAAAATGACTGACATGACTACCATAAATATCATTGTGGTATGTTTAAACGAAAATGATTCCAAGCCACGCTAATCTGACAGGATATAAAATATACAAGTGCCCTATATCTGATATATCCTAAAACCAATATAAAAAAGGTAAATGTTTTAAGCGTTTTTCATTATAAAAAAGAAGCTATGTTTGAGACGAGAATGTTTGAGTTTGTAACACGGTTTTTTTCTGAGGCAATTTATGACTTGCTTATAGCAGTATTCTTCTGTTGCATAAGTTTGAATGAGAAAATACCATAAAAAACAACTAAACAGGTCAATAACCATCAATATGATCATTTAAGGCAACTAAAAATATAAATTGGTCATGAACTATCAGCATAAACAACTTTATCTTGTATTAAAAGGAAGTCGTAAGAAAAAAACACCAGTGATGTCAACCAATGGCAAAGATAGAAATTGAGGACTATCCATAAGCAAGATATTCGAGATTTTAAACTTATGTATTAAAATAAAATAGTTAGAAAAAAACGATGCCTGCAACCTTTGGCAGGATGATGAACTTTTGAAAGGGGAAGTCGCCAAAGTATCATCATTCTTTCGCCCTCTTGTTAAACATCACGTCAATTGTGTAAATATATAGAGATTATTACATGGCCTGTTCCCGAGACTTAGTCGAGGTGCTGATATGGGGGTCTCGGGATTCTACCCAGGGCCGATATGGTAAAGGCCATGTATTAATCTCTAGATCATATACTTCCAACAATTGTTTTATGTATCATGTGTATGGCAAATTAACAAATGAAACATATAAAACAGTCAAAAACTTTATAAAAAGTTAGATTATGAATCCAACAAATACATTATAATTGCCC
The DNA here is from genome assembly GCF_965363235.1 of Mytilus galloprovincialis. Classification (NCBI taxonomy): domain Eukaryota; kingdom Metazoa; phylum Mollusca; class Bivalvia; order Mytilida; family Mytilidae; genus Mytilus; species Mytilus galloprovincialis. The sequence continues at coordinate 45,563,108 of NC_134844.1, forward strand.
AACAATAACATCACTTCTCATATTTGTTTTATGTAAATTGTTACTATTTCCTATAGAGGCAATTTTAAACATTGAAAAATTGAGTTTTATGATCACTATTACTCCATGTTTGTTGCACTATAAAATGATTCATAATTGTGAATGGCATTTGTTAGCAAGTTCTCAACTATTCCCACTAAAGTTCCCGTAAATTTTGACGTCGTCATAAAAATTATCTGACGTCACAATGGAAAAGTAAACAACCGATACCGAAAATATCGGGAGTACCTTGCACGAGAGGCATTAATATGGGTTTTGTGCACGAGATGCCATGGATATGAGTTATCAGCCCGGATGTGAAATTATGTCTTGTGTACTTCCACTCATTACACATATACAAAAGCTATCATATCAATGCCAAGTATATGATAAATAAATGTAAATGCGATATTTGACCTTAAGATGTACGACGTAACAACTATATAGATATACAGTGAAACATAAACATATTGTTCTAACTATTATTGGTAAACATTTCAAGTAAAATATACAATTAAGAAGACCCGATGTGTTGACTTACATATAATTTGTAAATGTTGTAACATGTCTTTACCAATAATTATGCAATGTTCTATGAATTTTCAGATGTTATTTGTCTAGTATTGTATATTTCATATTTCGATCTTATCAGTTATACAGTCACTTTACTCAACTAAAGTTTATGACAGTTTATGACAACCCTTCACAGTTGTATCATATCATCTGGTTTATCACAATTGTAGTAGGTTATGGTTTTGTTCACATCGGATAGACGCAAACACTTATTGATGAATCCACAGCTTCCTACATTAAGAGATAAATGTGCCTAGTCAGGAATATGCCAATCTTTTAAAGAGTTTGGGCTTTTCAGTTTAAAATTAAAAAACGAAACTTTCCGTTTTGAATTTTTCCTTTTCTATATATATGATGCTTTCCTATAAGATGTTTAAAAGAAAATCCTGTCTTAGTTTATCATATATAAGGAAGTTTTTCGAAATGTTTAGCAATAACCAGATGTAGGTGAACACATATAACATAACAAGTACTGCCTAGATTTTTATGTGCCGCAATGTACAGTAAATTAGAACTGTTAATGAAATTAGTAAAAAAAAATATGTGGTATAATTGGCAAGGAGACAACTACCAATTGACACAGAAATTAGTCACCGTACGGATTTCCACAATGAGGAAAGCGTATACCTTATAATCAACTATAAAAGGCCCCATAATTACTTATAATGTAAAACTATTCAAACGAGAAAACTCACGACCTAATTAATGTACAAAACAAAAACAAAAAACAAATATGTAACAGCAACAAACGACAACCACTGAATTTAAGGCTCTTGATTTTGGACAGACACATACATCCAGAATATGGCAGGGCAGTTTTCTATGTTGTGATTTTGTACTATTATTTGTCTGTTTGTCTTTTTTTTTTTTTTTAGCCATAGCGTTGTCAGCAGATTTTCGATTTATGAGTTTGATTGTCCGTCTGGTATCTTTCGTCCCTCTATTTTAAACATGTTCGCAGGATCCAAATCCTCCGCTTACTTGGAACAGTGGTGTTACAATTCATCATAAAAATAACTATCAAAGTCAGTTGAAAAGGGATTAACTCATTAGATGAGTACAAATTAAATATATAACAAAAACAAAGAGTAAATTTGAAAGGGTACTTGTACACGCCAACAACAAAAAACCACTTGGGATAGATCTGAGAATGCTATCAATTACTGACAACTAGTTCAAAGCCAAAAACAACTTACATATTATGTATCTAAGACTAAATTATTAATCAGTACATATGGAACATCAAACGAATTAAGTGTAAATACGGTTAAGGTGTTATACATTTTCACCAATAATTTGAATCGCCATTAGATATATATTTATTGTAGACTAGTCAATTTATTAATATTTTGAGATCAGTTCTGTATCGCCACATAATATTCGTAGTTCGATTGCGCAGGCGTAGATTATATTTTAATCCTGGTTCTTCAACATCTTTATTAAATCTTAAGCACAAAGGAACGTCTCTATAATCATGGTAATAACGACTATGTTTATCTTTTTCATTATAAAACACAAATTTTATTATTATTAGAATGGCAACTAATTTTCAGATACAATTCGTAATAAAATCTAAATCAAAGGAATTAATCAACCAAAAAGACCATTGTGTTAAAATTGGTTATCTACGTTATACGTTCTACGTTATAGAATGAAGTCTTCAATAAACGACCTACTTTTCAAATTCTTGTCTATAGATTAAATAATAACTGACCAGATTTTTATCATAACAAGCGTCAGTTTCTTCTTTTAACTGGATGATTTAACATTCATACCGACGTAAACATATCACTAGCATTACGTTGAACAGGACGCAATCACTGTTATGAAAATTGGACGGAAAATACATACTTTGATGTGAACCTCCTGTGACTGATTTGCTGTCTTCCTGTTCATATAAACTCTCTGTTTTAATTGATATATTCAATTTTGTATATGCGTTTATGATGTAAATTGGATCTTTTCAAAAATATATAACAATCTGCTTCACTTTTTTTAAATAAATCACCAGTATTCCGCAGACACTAAAGCCCCAAAACTGACACCGAAGAGAATAAAAAGCACTTTATAAAAGACAAATTTTCAATTTACTTCTTGACGACCCACAGTGAATGGTTAAGATTTTATATGAAAATACAGAGCACGAAAACAAGCATTTGTGAATCACGATGCACGTCAGATTAAAGTAGAAGAATTCAACGTTGAGCACGTGTTGGCACCATCGTACATCAAACACAAATGTCAAAAACATGTTGAACGTTAAACATAAAACGACATTCACGTTGGACGAAAACAACCCTTTCCACACTCTGATTACGCAGTATTTGCATTTCGTTTCTTCGATACTTCAATTTGTATAACTAGGACTTGCGTTAATACGACTGATAAGCCAAATCAATTACATAACAATTAATTTTGAAAAAGATTCGGTAATATATTTTTATTTTGATATCATTTTATTCATATCTTTGTATGACTTTGCTCTGCAGAAAAAAGCAATACTGAAGACAAAAAGAAAACAAACGCATGAAGCTAAACACAAAAAGAAACTAAAATGAGGAATAACATCAAGTATAAGGTTTAACATGACACCTGCTCTATCATTCACACATTGTGTCCCATTATAAACACAAATAAAAATGCTTTCCTCTATAAGATAAATTATATTTCACGATCAAATGATATGTCGCCAACCTGAAGCACCTGCTTTGTATCGGAGCCGCCTTTGGTCGATATCTCACCTACTCGTAAAAAGGCATAAAAAGCAAGCAGAAACATAGCCTTTAGGGCTAATTGGTTGTCTACATTAACAATTACACACGGCAAAGAGTCAATTAATTTGATCAAGATGTCCTTAGTTATAGGTAGTCTAGGGTCATTCTTGCCTTTCAAATTCTGTACACCTTTCAGAATTTTATGAATAACAAACATATCTGTTGGATCAGGCCAGCTATTTGATTTGTGCACAAAACTCAAAGCCGATAAATGGGTGGCGATAGTTGATGGACTATAATTTCGTAAGAATAAATTAGCAATAAAATGAGATAGGAGTATGTGGGAAGATGGAAATGGTCTGCATTCAGCATAATACGTCTCACAAAATTGTAAATAACTATTTATCATTCTAGAGTAAGATTTGTGTGTAGCATCTGATAAAGATGCTGTAAACAACTTAGCAACTACAGATTTAAAAATTGCACTGGAACTATTGTCTGTTTTGGAGACAACCATGGAGCAATCAGGCGCACTTTCTGGAAAGAAAAACGAGAGAGGAGATCACAAACGACATTATGATTTCCTGGGATATGCTTAGCTCGGAAGTATATATTATGCTTTAAAGATGCTAGGACTAAACGTCTTACAAGTCTCATAATGACGCTGACCTTCGAAGAAGTTTTATTGATAATTTCAACTACTGCAGAATTGTCAGTGAAAAACAAAACCTTACGATTTTCTAAACATTTGCCCCATATTTCGACAGCTAGCACAATAGGAAAAAGTTCCTTAACGGTTATATGTTCAGGTTCAATTTCAGGAGGCCAACTACCTGTGAACCAGTCATTACCAAATACAGCTGCAAAGCCTCCATGCACTCCTGCGGCATCGGAATACAGTCTTAAAGTATCAGAGGACACCCAGTTATCGAATAGAAAGCATAATTTCCCATTAAAATGTTCTATAAACTCGAACCAAGCCCTCAGATCCGCTCTTGCTTCTGCATTTAAGGTGATACGGAATTGAGGATTAGTGTGACCTAAAGTGAGATTTATTAATCTTCGCAAAAAAGCTCGACCCGGTATGATAACACTGCATGCAAAATTTAATAAGCCAATTAAAGATTGCAAATCTCTTAGAGTCACACTTCGCCGTCGTTTGACGGAAACTAGCATATCATATATTTTCTCGATTTTATCAGAAGGCAACCTGGCTATCATTTCATTAGAATCAATTTCGATGCCATAAATGGTTAAAACCGTGGTAGGAAATCGGGTTTTTTCATGCTTGATTGGCACTCCAATCGTTTTACATAACTTCAAAAAGGAATGCAGTGCATAGTCACAAGCTTTACTACTTGCTTTACTAACAAAGACAAAATCATCTAGAAGATGGGAAACGTTAGAAATACCGAATGAACTGGTTAATATCCAATGAAGGGCAGTTGAAAACTTTTCAAATAGCTGACACGATGAAGAAAGGCCCATGGGGAGACAAGTATCATAGTAGAATTTACCATTCCATGTAAAGCCTAAAAAATGGTAATCTTCTGGATTTATGGGCAATAAACGAAATGCATTTTCAACGTCCGCACGTGCCATCAGGGCTTTATGACCTTGACTTTGAACTAAATGAATGACATTTTCAATATTTTCATAAGATACCGAAGTATATTCAGCAGGGATTGACGAATTGACAGAATTTCCTTTAGGAAATGACAAATCATGTATAACACGGTATTGACCTTCTTCTTTTTTCGGTACGAGACCCAATGGGGAACAAATAAAATTAGGCAAGGGCGGCGAATTAAAAGAACCTCTGTACCGCCCTTTCTTAATTTCCTTTTCTATTTTTTCCGTCACAATTTCAGGTTTATCCAGCGCACTTTGATGATTTTTACAAGTCAGAAATGAAATGTTTTCACCATTAGCACCTAACTTAAAGCCCTTGGTAAATCCATTAATCAAAAATTCTCTTAGTTCCGGATCATAAAGCTCTAAGTATTCACTAAGCATAACCAGTTTAACTGGAGTTGGAAGGTTTACCACCTGTTGGTCGTTTATTACAGATGTCTGAAGCATGTTTTTGTCCACAGTGAACACATTGGTGTTTGAGTTTGCACGCTTTGCTTCCACACATACCAGTGTCGCAGTATCTCCAACAGAAACCGATTGGGTATTTACCTTGTTTCTGTTGGGTTTTACCGAGAAAGGGCGACCTGCTGTTTTTTGAACCAGTCGACTGAGAATGTTGCTGATAATTGCCTGAATGTTTTATAGCCGTAGCCAAACAATATAATTCATCGTGCAAAATGACCCAATCTAACCTATGAACTACTCTCAGCTTTCTAAATTCTTCATCATAAAGTTTTACTGCCTGAATGCCACTCTCATAACCAAGTTTTCTCATATTATTTCCATATTTTATCAGATCTAACATCATGTGCGGATACTTAGTAAGATAAATTGATAAAAATATATCAAAGGCGTTATTCCACTGGTGCATGCTTGAAATTGCTTTTGGGTTTGAATTGGAAGTTGTCATAAGTTTGACACCAGTGGCAATTACATGAATTTCTTCAGTGGATTGAGTTTGTGGCAGTAAGGCAGCAAAATCTACATATTCATTATTGAAAATAATGTTTCTATTTTTTTCATTTACATGATATGCTAAAGGCAATGAGTTCTTGATTAAATTTACAGAGCTAAATGTTATAGGAGTAGTACCTTCCCTCTGTGAGTCTAAATTATAGTTCAATGGTAGAGGCATCGAAGTGTTGTCTTGAAGCAAGCTGGTGTTAACTGGATGTACAACAGTGTTCATTACGGTTGATGAAGAACAAGGCATTGGTGGAATAACTAAGCTTGGGTTTCTCATTGTAGAGGTACTTGCTTGAGTTTGCTGTGCTGTTGGATTAACTAACTCAGCTAGTGACGGCTGATGTTGAGATGTTGGTTCTTGAGATGATGGTTCATTTCGCATACGGTTAAGTAAAGCCAAAGCAATTTCGTCTGCCGTAGGCATTTTTTCAGGAGGACTTGTGGAAGATTGTCCTGCATCGGAAATGTTACTTTCTGTGATATTTAATACTGTTGGTGACCTTTTTTGTGTCCGTTTTCTCTTCTCAGGTATGACTACTGGATCTGGCACAGTTACCGAACTGGGGGATATAACCGAAGCTGCTCTCCTCTTTGGTTGTTTTGCTCTAGGCATACTTAAGTACTAGAGAAAAGAAAAAGAAAAAGAAATTGTAACAAACCGCTGAATGTATCCAAAAACATAATTTTAAATTTGTTTTAATAATGCATTAATAATGGTATGAAAATTGAAATTTAGATTTAAATTCCAGTGCAACCCAAAACTACATGTATCAACGTATTAGCAAACATAATAAATTGACAACATGAATTAAATATCATCAAATATCTAAAAAAAAAAAAACCTACATGTATAAAATATAATACATGGCAATTATAACCTATGATACAGGTTACAATGCAAAGATTATTATGTTCCAAACCAATATCACCGTGACAATAATAACTGAAGTAGCATGAGTTTCATGACGAAGCATAGAAAATCAAATAAAACACTACATTAACACATATTTGACGAAGCAAATACACAGAGGGCATAAGTACAAGCAACCACGCCCTCCGCACCAGTTAAAATATCATCCACCTTACACCAAGCTAGTAAGGAAAATTGGTTTATTTGCAAAAACAAATAGACAGAGGTCATAAGTACAAGCAACCACGACCTCTGCACCAATTAAAAAACGGTAACCTTACCCAAGTAAGCAAGGAAATTAGGTTTGAAAAATAAAATATTAGAAAATGATAATCAATAAATGAAATAAAATAAGTTTTGGGTTGCGACATATTAAAAAAAAACAATTTTCATACCGTAAATACAAAGTAATGAGTAACATAATTATGCATACATTAAAATAGACCACGTCTCATACAGATGCCTAAGGCGGATCTGATACTTTTTGCAAACTTTAAAGTGCCTTTTTTATTTAAATGCACACCGTCATTTGCTATCAGTGATTCAGAATCAGACCACATGCCTCTATGGTGCCAAAACGATAATTTGTCTATATTCTTTATGATCAATTTTACATGTGTATTTACTTCATTAACAATTTCGTTGTAATTATATGGCCGATTCGCATTAAAACGGTGAAAAAGTTGACCGACAATAACATGTTTTACATCATAACCATCAATGATGAACTCTGCAAATGAAGTTATATCTCGAGCTAATAGCTTTGGGTCAACACTATCATGCTTAATATCATTACCCCCAACTTGCAAAAATACAACATCGGGTTTATCATCAGCTATAACTTTTAATAAGCATGGTTGAAACATACATTTTGGCCCTTGACGTACAGTGCCGCCACCGGAACCAAATAAGTTTACTAAAATATCTCTTTCATCAAGAGACAAATTTGACCAGCCATTATGTTTATTGCATAAAACAAAATCATTTAACCGACGAATGAAAGAATGGCCAAAAACAACTGCACGTTTGTCCATAATGTAGCAAAAAGTGAAGTTAATTTAATTTAACAACTCAAATTATAATTTAAATACACAAAAATATGGTTCGCCTTTACCTCAAATTGCTGAAACAAATCAATCCAGGCTGGAACTTCCAGAAAAATTTGAATTTTACACAGATAAGTTCAAATTATACACAATATTGATTTAAATTTCACGCAATGTTTTAGAATCACAAGTTATCAAGGCGAAAGTTAATGATAAAAGGAAGTGCACACATGGCACGTAAACTTGTGTTGACCCCGCAAGATCATTGACCAATAAGAAGTAAGGAATCCACTCACATGGTTTTCTACACGTGAAAAAGTGATACACAATTTAGACAATAAATCAAATAGCAATGTTATACAAATCTGACCCCAAGGTCACATCAGAGACATCGTAAAATTTACAATATAAAGTTCTCATTCTTTTTATCAGTTAAAGCTATAAAACTACAAAGTTAATCTTCCCTGCTGTCTTAAATTATTTTATTCCGCTTCTTAATTAGCAAATAAAATTGGTTATCTTAGGATGTTATATTATGTTGGTTTGTTTTTTATGTTACCTTGGTTGCAAATTATGTCTTAAACTATTCAATATCGTTTCTTTTTTTTCAAAACTTACTAAATTTAACATAACATGCATAACACTATTAAGTTTTACAAGAAGGTTCTGAAAAAAATCCTCCATTCAATAATAATTCTGTTGAAAAAAGTTATTCTATTACATGTAAGCAACATACCGGCAATTTAAAAAGACTCAAAACATAAACCTGTGAGTTCAAGGGTTTTATGACGTTTTACCCAATTTATAACTGATATTGTTTAACTGTTCAACAATGAACATGCACCTCTTTTGGTTATATTAGAATACTACTATTATTTTAATTTAGCATTATTATCTTTTAGGGAAGCGAGTGTGGCTATCCAAGAAATAGATGACCATTTAACCTATATTTGCATCGCCCTTAATTACAATTGATTAATATTTTAAAATCATTTCTGAATTGCCACAGAATATCCGTTATTCGATTGCAAGCAGGCGTAGATTAAATATATATTTCTAATCCCGTTTCTTTAACAATTTTATCAAATCTTTAGCACAATGGAACGTCTCAGTAATAACGTCTATGTTTATCCTTTTCATTGTCAAGCTAAAATTTTATCATTATTAAAGTCGAGACTAATTTACAGATAAAATTTGTAATACAATGTTAAGCAATGGAATTAATCAACAGAAGGAAATTAATACAATAAGTCTCTCTTTTTAATAATTGGTTGTCTACGTTGTACAAAATAAATTTAGTTATGAAAGAATGACGTCATTAATAATCGACCTACTTTTCAAATTCCTTTTATATGGATTGATTCATAATTAACCTAATTCTTATCATAACCGGCGCCAATTTATTCTTTTTATTGGAAGATTTTCAAAAACTTCATACCAGCGTAACTATATATCGTTATCATTAGGTAAGGATAAATGATATAAGATTTGTTACATACATTGAACTTGTACTATAGGTTATAAAAGGAATAAAAAAAAAAATAACCGTTTTTCTAGTAGAGGATGATAACGAAGTTAGACATAATTTCGCTAATTATTTACGAAAAAGTAAAACTTTGACGTAAACCTTCTGTGAGTGAATCCTTTTCTTCCTGTTCATATAAACTCTCTGTTTTAATTGATGTTTCCAATTTTGTATATGCGTTTATGATAGATATATAAATGGGTTGCGTTTTTTTTCAAACAAAGTATATAACAATCTTTTCAGATTTTTATATGGTAAACAATGCATTCCGTAGACTAAAATCTCCACAATTGGAAAAAGAATATCAAGTTTAAAAAAAAACATGAATTTCCATTTTGGTTTTTATTTGAAAAATGTCAGCATGCAAATATGAAAATCAGGAAATAAGAATAGAACAGACAGAACACGTTGAACAAGGCACTTCAGTTGGAAGGCAAACGTCTGAATCTGACAGATAGAGTTCAATTTGTCGACAAAAAAAGAACCCGTATGTAAAATGTTTACGCCCACAAACAGCGCCACCTATAATTTTTTCTACGGCATCTTTGAGAACGATGTCCCATTCTGTAGTAAATTAAAACATTAAATTAACTAAAACATAGAAAAGTAAGTGTAAAACACAAATTGAAAGATATATTTGCAGATGACTGTTTATGCATGATACGCTGGCAATGTGCGCAATGTCCTTTAATCCAAGACTGAAAATTAGTTTGTTTCCTACGTCAAGATGGCGGATTTCAATGTTTACATTTTTTCACCTATTTATAATCTGACAGAATTTCGTATCCAATTATTTATTAGCAATTTTATTATTGATCTTTGAAGATCATCCAATGGCATTTGCCGTTAGAAAGTGGCTACACGTTACCAGCCGTCGTTACAAAGTATCCATGTGTTTTGTGGGGATACCTTGGGAATGTTGTGTATTCAAAAGTTACGGTAAAAATCAATGTTATCTTCCTTATATTTCCATGCATACACAATTTATAACAGCAAATACATTCTTAACAGACCCCATAACGTAAACGGACATATTTAACTGTCTGCTTGAGCAAAAATTCGTGTAAATAAGCCTGATGGGTCGTTTTCAAGCACAGCAGACAAACACGTGGTAGATTGTTTATGTTTGACAGTTTGTTTACTTGAATTGCACGTTGATGTTACTATATACTTACCAATAACCTTTATGGTGTTATACTTTCAATAGTTATATAATAAATCTTACCCAAGAAATACGTCTAGGTAGGTGCAGGGACTTCTTTTACTTGGTCCTTAACTAATGAGGGTGTAATGATACATTACAGCATTTTTTGCATTTGATATATTTCATGGACATGTACATTTTGTGTACACAAAGAACAATAAAGTAAATTAACGTACATGGGTTTAATTCCCACCCTAGGAATACATTTTGACTCTCATGACAGGTTGGAACAAATAGAGCAGATAGCAATTGACAATAATGTAATGCTAAAATGCTGATTGATGGGGTCAAATCATCAATATAATTTTTTCTAGTATACAGCAGCTCCTCTAAGGGTTAGTAAGAGTACTTTACTAAAAGTCCAGTGGCTAAGTCCTGTCTTTTTTGCCTCTGATATTTTCTAATTTATATTATAATTTCTAATATTCTCTTGTGCATGTAGTAAGGCAAAAGCTATTGTTACTCTTATTTTCCTCATTTGCCTTAAAACAATGGAATGTATTAATTGTTGATGTATGTCAAGTGACTTGTAATTTAACTGTCACTGCTAACAGAGACTTGGACTCTGGTGATAAGTTTCCAGGCTGTTATGTCATTGGCAACTATACCATACATGTCAGTTTCCCCTTTATAAGTTTTTAAGAAAAGAATTTAATTATAATATAATAATAAGTTAAAAAAAAAGTTGTGAAAAGTTAAGCACAAGTGACAAATCTAATTGGCTTTTAATTCAAGAAAACCTAGAGGCATTGAAAAGTGACTGTGTTGCAATTTAAAATAAATGGTTTGAACTCAGAAAGTTATCAATATATATAGAGAGTACAGATAATGTTTTAATTGGGCATTTGGGAATATTTGCCTGTTAATTGAAGATATAATTATTATATGCCTTTTCAAATATATGTGTGGCTCTGAACTAGCTGTGGTTTGAAATCTAAGAATGGAGTTGGTTATCTCCATACTTATCTGATTTATATCAACATCATTGATCCATTATATATACACATATATAAATCATTGTAATACATGTACATTACTTTGCTCTTCATATGCCCTTTAATTTGAATAAAATATCTTGTCTTATACCACAATTATTTATTTTAGTACTGACAGGTTAACTTTTAAAAGCATTTGTAAAGTAAGTGAGTTGATGACAAGCTTAGTCAATGATTGTAAATCCAGATAATATCATTTTTTTTTATAAAAGTAAATAATGTGATTAAACTGGTTATCTCAATTAAAAGAACTGACATTCTGCTTTGATACTATGAGATTATTTCTGATATCAGAATAATAAATTTCTTTTTGAACTTTGTCCTTTGTCAAAAAAATTCTGAACATACTGTATTTAAGTGAAGTCAGTTTTGTTTTTGTTTGAGACTACTATAACATGGGAGGTGACCACAATCTCTATGTTATACATTGAAGTAGTCTCAGGTTTTTGTAGTCCAATTGACTATGCATTTTAGTGCAGGTAAATGTGAATTTGGATTAAATTTGAAGTTGATTCAGTATATCTAATGACATAATACCACTATTTTATTTCAACTAAGGATTTTCAAATTTTATTTACTGGTCAGCTGATGTTATTATCCAATCAATAATTGATTATCGATCATTATCAAGCACTTAACAGTTGGTTGCAGGACTTTTGAATTCAAATATAAGAAAGAAGAAAAAATATAAAGCAAAACTTCAAATATTTATACATATAACAGGATTTATGATAACTGCAGGATATATCAGATTACAATACAGCTTTTGTTCAGTGATCTTTGTGTTGATTATTATGTTTTAAATCCCTTTCTGGTTCTTTGAATGTTCAGATTGTTTCTCTTGATTAAGGCAAGCAACAGAACTTATACAACTTATGTAGTTTCTTATCTCAGGGTGAATCCAGAAAATTTTAAACATAAGTGGTGGTATTCTCAACCAAGGATAAAAAGGAGGGTTCCAACTATATGCATGATCCCATTCAAATGCATTAATCTTCCATAAAAAGAGGAGGTTCCAATCATCAGACTCCCTGAGATCTGCAACTGTATCTTAAAGCAGCTATAATAAAACAAAAATTGTATGTACTTCTGGCTACTTCAGATTGATTTTATTTTCAATCTATGGTAATGGTCACAATTTTGAAGACTATATACATGTATTTCCTTTTTTCCCCCATATTTTTGTTTAAATGTAATCTTCTGCTTCTATTGTTACACAGGTTCTTCTGACAAATGACTGATAAACCCATCTTGTATCCTTGTATCTACTAAAAGGGTGTTTGAGAATATATACAATATATTCAAGTTTCAGAGAGTCAGTCTGATATAAAATGTTGGTAAGTGTCTTCTTTGGAAGTGTTCAAAAACCTGTAAGAACTTGAACTTCCATGACTATGTTAATGTAACAACAGTAGAGGAACATGGAATATTGAACGGTATTCAAGAACTCGTCGAAATAGATCTGCAATCATTAATTTTACTCATATTTACTATTGTGAACTTGCAATTTCCTACGATGCGCGTACCGAGTTATCTCCCTTTGATCTCCGCTTCGCCACGAATAATCTGACAGAATTGCGTATCCGGGGTTTTTGTGATCTGATATTGTAATATTAGGAGCAAAAAATGGTTTTACTTCATATTTTATACCTCTCAACACGTTACCAAACCTATTTAAGGATTTATTAAGGATTTTCCGTGGACCTACGCAAATTTTCAGAAAAAAAGTTTCACTTCGCTCGTGAATTTATAACATTTTAACAATACTTTTTTATTATAATTATATAAAATAAGAAAGCTTATTCAATCTAGAATTGAACACTTTGGTTTTTATTAATGTACGAGTACAAATAAGACGATACGAGTCCAAAAACCACGAGGCATGCACGTTTACAAAAAAAATCGTAAACTCTGACCTTTTATCACGTGACCAATGTCTTGAACTTAGAAGCCATTAAATCGTTTGCCGTTCAACTGCTTAACTAGCGCGAGTAAACGTCAAATACAAATTAATTTTTTTTTAAACGTGGATAAAAACAACCCGTTTTACCCTCTGATTATGCTGGATTCGCATTTAATCTACAAGTAGCTATAAGTAGGGATTCAGTTAATACATGCCAAATCGATTACAAAATACCTTCATTTTGAAAGAGATTATGCTATATTGTTTTATTTTGATGTTAATGTTTTTGATATCTTCTTTTTATTTTATTCTACAACAAAAAAGAAAAACTGTAATCAAAAAGATTTTAAAAAAAATCAAATTTTGGAGTCAGCCCGTGTCATTCGGAAGTGCCAGTGTGGTACCTGTTTACGTTACAAGTGATGTACCTTTAATTAACAAAACAAAGGAAAAACGCTTTTATTTGTAAAATCTATTATATTTAAGAATTCATATGTCATTGGTTGATCTGATATGATACCTTCGGGGTAAATAATATCTAAATCTGTTGAGTACCTTTTTTGCAACAAATTGTTACCTAATCAAAACACGTATGCAAAATGGTTGTAAATAAACTTCAATCATTTAAAATGTGTTCAGTTTGGAAGATGTGCAAACTCTGTGAACTAATGTCAAGGCATACAGTAACTGTTGAGTACAATAACCATAATTTCAACATGACAGGTTTTACACAAGATTATATCACGTTTAATGATTTAATTAGTAGCAAAAATGCTAAAATAACTGTAACTGCTCCATTAGGGGACTTAATATTTTTTGAAAAATAATGACAAGCTAGGATGGTTGTCGTGTGGATATTCTTATAGGCCATTTGCATATCTATGTACTAAGAAGTATGAACAATTACAATATTGTACAGATTGAATTATTCACTTCATTTGCTTTCAAAATAAGACTGTCTTTGGAAAAATATTAAATGCAAAAGTTTGGTCATAACTGACTGTTTGAGAAAAGAAAAAGAAAAAAACATTAGATGCTTTTCAGCCTCAAGTAAGCTTTAATTTCAAGTTAAATTCCGTCTAAAACTTGCTTTGAGTCTTTCCATTGTCAATATCTACAAAAATACCTTTTGTACTTACTCTTAGGAAATGAGAACTACAGAATTTCCTAATATCTTGTTTATAATATTAACATGATTAAATATATTTGATAAACGTCTATTACTCTTAATAGCTTTTTTTCTGAATAGCAATGTGAACTTCAAATATCAACACAACGCAAAACCATATCATTTGGTATATATAATCTGGTAAATTGTTAGGGGTATTTGCATATTCTCAGATGCAGTTATTTTTGTGTTGTTCGATTTTACTAGAAATATGGAAAACTATTTGTACCATATAAACCGACAAAAATATGTATATTTCGGCGTTCAATTAGCTCTAGGGTGCACTACCTATAAACATGGTGATATGACATGCAGCTGGAATAGGTAACCTTTTCAAGCTTCAAAATAAGCGAATATGAAGTGAATTATCATAAATATAGGCTAAGGTCAATACAACTACCATCAATTTAGGAATGATTTGAAATTATAACAGAACGTAAATGCAGATATCATTGTTTGCCTCTTATAAGGAGGCTCCTTTTTGAAGTTTGTCAATCTTTTTTTAATCAAAGTTTTAGAACTCATTGTTAACTAGTCTTTTAATTATTGTGAATTGATGAAACTATTACTCGTGTAAAAAACAGTGAACTATGTCCAGTGCACGATGTTTTGTCGATATTGTCAACATCGCAATGTCAACTTTATAGTGAAGTTATTGTGTTTACATTGTATCCTATTAATATCTTCTTTACATCGTGTTTATATTGTATATATACAGTCGATACCTTTATGTTTACATCGTTCACATCGTATATATCGCGATATTGACAATATCGTGTCAACATCGTCTTTATATTGTATATATATATATACAGTCTATACCTTTCTGTTTACATTGTTCATATCGGATACATCGCGATGTTGACGAAATCGTGTAAACATCGTGTTAATATTGTATATATATAGTCTATACCTTTCTGTTTACATCGTTCACATCGTATACATCGCGATGTTGACAATATCGTGTCAACATCGTGTTTATATTGTATATTTAGAGTCTATACCTTGCTGTTTACATCGTTCACATCGTATACATCGCGATGTTGATAATATGGTGTCAATATAGTGTTTATATTGTATATATACAGTCTACACCTTTATGTTTACATCGTATATCTCGCGATGTTGACAATATTGTGTCAACATTGTGTTTATATTGTATATCTGGAGTCTATACCTTTCTGTCAACATCGGTCACATCGTCAACATCAGATAAATGTTGTAAACCCAGTCAAAACATATGTGTTTACACCGTTCACATTGTATGCATGTAAATGATTACAATATAGTGTCAAAATCTTGTTTTTGTAGTATAAACATATTTATTTTTCGTTCTTTTACATGTATACAATTTGCATTTATATGTTTCTTTAAGACAACAAAAATATATCAATATGTAAACCATGTACACCAAATACCGTTTCAACATTGTATACATCGCGATGATAACAATGTCAACAATGTAAACCATATATAAGAGTTTAAACAATGTAAACGATATAGACACGATATCATTTCAACATTAAAATTGAGAAAGAAAATGAGAAATGTGTCAAAGAGACAATAACCCGACCATAGAACAAACTATAGCAGAAGGTCACTAATAGGTCTTTAATTCAGCGAGAAAATCCCGAACCCGGAGGCGATGTTAACGATGTCTACGATGTAAACAATATAAAAGAGTTCAAACAATGTTAACGATGTTGACACGATATCGTTTCAACATTGTATACATCGCGATGTTAACGATGTCATCAATTAAACAATAAAAACAAAAGCAGACGATTTTCTTTATAATAAAGTTCTTATCTGTTTTGTTATATTCCATACAATAAACATATCATATTTAGTATGCAAAATACTTTCTCATTTTTTTTATTTATATGATTGTATTCTTGGTTATGGAGAATTGATAATTAACTAAAAAAAGTATACCCTACACAAAAATGACACTTTATTGCCATGTTTAACGTTTCCCTGAACTACAAATGAACACTTTAGAATAGAAGCTTGCAGTTATTTGACAAATCACACCAATCACACCACATAACATAGTAGCAGTGTCATTGGATTAGCTGTCAAACCGATTAATCGATAGATGATTGGAAGTAAATTTTACAATTTGTCAATTATAACTGATTTACAAATTTGACAATCAGTAAACATTTTGCATAATCTATTAATTATCGTTATACTTCAAGTTAAAATGCCATATTTTAATTTTTAATTGGCTAATACGAGGATGTTAATCTACTATATCACAGGGCTGAGCGGGTGACAATTTATCTGAATATCATCCTCACATGTAGACCAATCAAAATCTATAATTCAATGGACAATGAATTGAATTTACATCAAATTATTCCAGACAATGCTATTTTGGCTTAGATTCTATTATTTGATTGTAAAAAAAATATATAAAACATCTTGCTTCACGTCTGCTGATTTTCATAATACCCGTAGCGTTGTTATGTACGTGACGTCATAGAAAATACTTTTAAATAAAATTTATCTGCAAAGGGCAATAGTGATAGGATATTCAGTATAATTAAATAAATAACAAATAGCTGAGAGGGTGATTATGTTTTCTCGAAGTAACAATCTGCTTTATCAGCCTCTCAGCTATGTGTTATTTATATATTGTTATGATGTATGTTATCACAAAGCTAAACAGGGAGAGAGAGAGAGAATTTCAATGTACAATAGTCAATGTTCTTTCTTATAAATTATCAAAGTACTTTTCAACATGTTCAAATCCAACTGATATGATTCGGTGTCAAAGCACTGCCATTTCAGTATACACTATTATTATAGATTCAACAGACAGCCAGGTATGACTGACATTTCTACCATAAATGGTGTAGTGAGTTGTTCATAATATGTATATTCTACGCTAATCTGATAGGATATAAAACATAAAAGTACTTTATATCTGATTCATCATAAAAGCAGAATAATTAACATGTAGATGTTTAACATGAGAACGTTTGAATGAGAAATAATCCTGAAATAACATATACAACATAGTCAATAACCAGCAACATGATCCTTAATGGCTACTAAAACTCTCGATAAATCATGAACTATCTGCGTAAACTAGAACACTCATTGTCAAGAGGAACATTCTGGGAAAGTATTCAGTGAAGTTAACTAGTGTTATAATAGAAATTTGATGTTTTGTTATAAGAACGAATAATTCATGTTTCAAATATTGTTAAAGTGAACTGTCTTAGTGATAATAAGTAAATTTAAAAATTTGAAATATTCAAAAATTAAAACACATATCATGAAATAAATGGCAGGTTATAAATGAACTATCATAGGAAAAATCCGTCAGAGCAAAACTAATCCCAGATTTTCCCGCCTCCGTGTTGAACTTCCCGATCATTGTCTGAATATTTACATATAAATATTATATTTAACCTTACAACCTTGATGAATAGTCCTCATTAATTTCTTAGTAATCAACATTCTTGTAGGTTCTCAGGAGAAAAGGCAACGTTTCTCTGTTATTTGATAATAAACAGTTCAAAACAAGTTTAAATAATGCCTAACGCAATTGTTGAAGACCATACGATAAACGGTCATTGATTTTATCCTGGTCTTTTTGTCCTTTGATAATTTCATGTTTTTTACATTCATTTCCTTCATTTTTGTGTTGATAAGATCATTTCAGCTGTTTTAATTAGTATGTCATGAATGTAAACCGTTTTTACGTACGAAGTTTCATGCCTTGTATCATAAACCTTTTTTTGTGCAAATACGTGGGTTCTGGTTTACCATATGGAATTCGTTTAGGAATTGTATGCCCGTACACAGATTTAAGAAAATAGCTCAGTTAACAACCAAGAACAAGTATCAAGTATGTTTAACAAAATTACGATACAAATTTGGCTGCGTTAGTAATGAATGTTCATTTTTCAAGTAAATTTAAAATTACAAAACAAATGACTGCATGTTTATTAGTGAAAAAAAAAACTTACACCGAACGTCTACGTTTACAAATTGTAACTGGGATGGAAAACTATCTCATTCAACATCTTCTAATTTAAAACTCATAACCTTGGGTAAAGGTACAAACAAAACAAAACAAGATGCACGACGATACGGTCAATTCTAACTGTCAATATAATGAGTAAATATAAAACAAAAGATGTAGTATAATTGTCAATGAGACAAATCTGCACAAGATGACCAAATGATAAAGAAATTAACAGCTATAGGTTGTTCAACAACAAGCAAAGCATATACCGAATAGTCAGCACTAAAGACCCCGAAATCACCAATGTAAAACAATTCAAACGAAAAATACTCGTTTGTTCCTGTATGTTTTTAACTTTTTATATTATTTAAGAAATATGTATATAAAAGGCGATAGTAAACTTGTACATTTCATTTTAAAATGATATTTTGGCTCTCAATAATGACGACTTCAGTATGTATATTAAAGAAATTTATCCTGCTGAACTTACTTTAAATAAAGCTAATACTAACAATGACCACTGTCCTTTCCTCGATCTTGATGTCTATATCACTAACGGAAAGCTGAATACTAAAATTTATGATAAAAGAGATGATTTTTCATTTCCTATCGTTAATTATCCATTTTTAGATGGTGACGTTCCCTTGTCACCATCTTACGGTGTTTATATATCTCAACTTGTACGATTCGCTCGTGTATGTAACAATGTTTTAGATTTTAACGAGAGAAATTTATGTATTACTGAAAAATTATTACACCAGGGTTTTTTGATATCACAAACTAGTCAAAACATTTACTAAATTTTATCATCGGTATACGGACATCATTCGTAAATATAGCTCAACATGCAGACTTCTTATACGTTCAGGTATTTCACATCCAATTTTTTATGGAAATATTCTTTATAAAGCACAAAGGTGTCAGTATTCACCTCAAAAACTAACAAACCTTTGAATAGACTTATTAAAAAGGGATATAGTTACGATACTGTTGTCAGGTCATTAAAGATTGCATATTTTGGCGTTAATATTGATTCACTTATAGGGTCTTTGCATCGGAACTAAACACATTTATTCAAAAACCAGTTGTTGGCATGACACGGGTTATGTTCTTCTCATATATGTTATGATGGTATGATACTAAACCCCTAACGGGAAGGATTGTGCCTGATGTTCATATGATGAAATCATAATCTTTCAGTCAGTTTAATTGAAGTCTGGAGCTGACATGTCAGTTAACTGCTAGTAGTCTGTTGTTATTTATGTATTATTGTCATTTTGATTATTTTCTTTGGTTACATCTTCTGACATCAGACTCGGACTTCTCTTGGACTGAATTTTAATGTGCGTATTGTTATGCGTTTACTTTTCTACATTGGCTAGAGGTATAGGGGGAGGGTTGGGATCTCACAAACATGTTTAACCCCGCCGCATTTTTGCGCCTGTCCCAAGTCAGGAGCCTCTGGCCTTTGTTAGTCTTGTATTATTTTGATTTTGGTTTCTTGTGTACAATTTGGAAATTAGTATGGCATTCATTATCACTTAGCTAGTATATATTTGTTTAGGGGCCAGCTGAAGGACGCCTCCGGGTGCGGATATTTATCGCTACATTGAAGACCTGTTGGTGACCTTCTGCTGTTGTGTTTTTTTCTATGGTCGGGTTGTTGTCTCTTTGGCACATTCCCCATTTCCATTCTCAATTTTATTAGTGTATTTTAAATAATGAATAAACGTGTCAACAATTATACAGAAGAAACCCACAAATCAGTAATATCTGTTTATTAACTATGGACAGCGGTGTAACAGTACACCATAGAAACAAACTATAATCATTAGTTGAAAAGGCATTTACTTACTAGATGGCTACAAATAGAAATACATTAAACAAAAACATAGAATGGACATTGCCGGGTACTTGTATATCCAACAACTAAACGACTTATAACTAATATGTGAGTACGCGCAAGTACTGCCAGCCAGTTCAAAGCTAATAGCAACAGAAAAGAGTCATGTATATGTTTGTCTTTTAAGTAGTTAGCCATGGCAATGCCAGTTCATTTTCGATCTATGAGTTTGAATGTCCTCATGTATCTTTCATTCCCCTTTTTCAGACTAAATGTGTATTCATCACACATCCAACACTCAATAAACCTAGTGTATAGACGTCATAAAAAGTCGAGAAAACATGACCTTGTGCAATGACAAGTAACATTAATCGACAGATGGAAGATAAAGTTTTAACTCGTCTTGCGTAAATATGAAATGTCAATCCAGCTGGTATCTATGATGAGTTTATTTACAACCACTTGGTCTTTGCCACTGCTGGTGGATATTTAATTCCCCAAGGGTATCACCAGCCTACTAGTCAACACGTCTGAGACGGGTGTTGACTTGAGTTATCATTGATATGTTAATAATTTTAAATTAACTAAAAAACTTTGAACTTTTGAAATACTAAGGCTTTTTACCTCAGTAATAGATTATCTTAGCTGTATTTAGCATAACTTTTAGGAATATTTAGTCCTCAATGCTCAACAATTTCATATCTTATTTGGCTTTTTAATGTTTTTGGTTCGAGCGTCATTGAAGAGTCTTTTGTGGACGAAACGCGCGTTCGGCGTAGATATATAATTTAAGTCCAGGTATTTATAATGTGTTTATTAAAGTTTATTGATAACTTAATATAAATAAAAACAATAATCAAATATTTAATTAGTGTTGAATTGGTAACTTTTCAAAGTTAGTTTATTTTAAAGATCGATGAGTTTAATTGGATCAACATCTTTGCAAAAAGTGATCTACAGTTACAAAAAAAAATACAAAACCTAATTTTTATTAATCTGGAAAATTTAGAAAAAGTAATTAGTGGTGACGAAAGCCCTTACTTAATAATTAACCAGTAATGCATATATTACGTTCGTTAAAATCTAAAACGTCACAATAGACACGGGATTAGCGAACGAGTTGTGAAATATAAATACCATAAGATGGTGATAAAATATCATGGATAGGACAGTTTTTAGCGCTGACATTTGATTTATTTAAATTCAGTAACTTTAAGTGAATTTCGCCAGTATTTAAAAAAAAAATCTTGGTTATTAAACGAAAACTTATCATCAAGATAACTTTAAGTGTTGTTAAAAACTCATCATACCAAGATTAAAAAGTAACTATCGTTTGCTAAGTGAAAACTTTCATATTTTTTAGTGACATTCGAAAAGTCAGGTTTTGCCATCGTCAGTCGTTGTTTATATCATAAACTTGAGGTTTTAATTATTTTGATGTTTGTGCTTCTGTGACTTGTCATAATTTTTTCTGCAACCGGCAATTTGAAAAGACTCAAAACGGTTATATGCCGTTCTACCTAATTTATAACTGATATTGTTTAATTGTTCAGCAATATTCATGTATATCTCTTTTGAATAAAGTAGAATACTACTATATTTTTTTAATTCAGCATCATTATTTTTTAGGGGAGTTAGGATGTTGTCCATGAAATGGATTGTCTTATAACCTATAATTTGATTCGCCGTTAATTACATTTTTTTTTTTTTTTATTATTGTCTAGTAAATTGATTGATATTTTAAAATCAGTTGTGTATTGCCACATAATATTCGTAATACGATTTCAAGTTGGCGTAGATTGGTTTTTTATTTCTTATTCCGGTTCTACAACAATTTTTTATCAAAATTTTAGCACATTGGAACGTCTCAGTTATAACGACTATGTTTATCTTTTCCGTTGCGAAGCAAAATTTTTATCATTATTAAAGTTAAAAATGTTAAGAAATGAAATTAATCAACCAAAGGAAATTAATGCAGGAAGCATCTTTGTGTTAAAATTGGTTGTCTACGTTATATGAAATAAATTTAGTTATGAAAAAATGACGTCTATAATAAACGACCTACTTTTCAAATTCCTTGTCTATAAATTGATTTATAACTAACCTGATTCTTATCACAACCAGTGTCAATTTATTCTTTTTACTTTAATATTTAACATTCATACCGGCGAAATATGTATCATTATCATTAGGTAACGATAAAAGATCTTAGACTTTTTACATGCACGGAACTTGTATTATATGTTACATAGAGACTTTGATGTGAACTTTCTGTGAATGGTTCACTGTCTTCCTGTGTATATAAATTCTCTGTTTTATATGGTATTCCTGATTTTGTATAAACGTTTATGATATAAATGGATTGTGGCTTTTGAAATGTATATAAAGACCTATTTCACCTTTTACATGTAATCATAGAATCTCGCAGACACGAAAGCTCTTCAATCGACAGAGAAGAATAACCCTTTCCACTTTATAAAAGATACATTTTCCAGTTATGACCCCCGCAAAAGGTTTTACTTTTATATCAAAGTACTGAGCACGCAAACTCATTATTTGGAAATAACGATGCGTGTACGATTTAATAAGCAGAACACGGTGAACGGATGCACATGTCTTCCACTATTGAATGTCACATAAAATTTAAAAAAAACTTGTTGAACGCGAAAAAAAACAGCGTTCACGTTGCAGAAAACAACCTTTTCCACTCTCTTATTGACATTTATTTTGATCTGAGGGTCACTGATGAGTCTTATTTAGACGAAACGCGCGTCTGGCGTATTAAATCATAATCCTGGTACATTTGATAACTATTTACACCACTGGGTCGATGCCACTGCTGGTGGACGTTTCGTCCCCAGGTGTATCACCAGCCCAGTAGTTAGCACTTCGGTGTTGACATGACTATCAATTATAAGGTCATTTTTATCAATTTCCTGTTACAAAACTTTAAATTTTTCGAAAAACTCTGGATTTTCTTAACCCAGGAATAAATTACCTTAGCCGTATTTAGTAACACTTTTTTGAAATTTTGGATCCTCAATGCTCTTCAACTTTGTACTTGTTTGGATTTACATTTATTTTGATCTGAGCGTCACTGATGAGTCTTATGTAGACGAAACGCGCGTCCTGGTACCTTCGATACGCTTACTGCCATCTTTAAAGTAGTGTCAACATTTAATTAATAATACATCTGTTTGTAAACATATTTAGATCAGAGGAGTCACAAGTTTGATATGAATTCAAATATTGATATTGAAAACAGAGCATATCACATTTCAGTGTAAAAACATCGCAGAAAATATGTCACTGTTACTTTCAATGTCATGATTTAAAAAAGATGGAAATAACATTTGAAGCTCGCCATGTATTTTTGTACCTGACTATACCATTAACCAGAAAGTGTATCGCTTATTTTATCAATACGTTGACGTTATATTGTTTATAGACTAACGATAGTCCATTTTATGTGTATGTAAGTCGATCGGGTAAAGTTAAGGTTGTTGCATTGTATACACGCCTGTCAACAGATGAAAAAATGTTCTGACCCGGTGGTTCTCTGTTGGTTGTACTGTTCTGCTATAACTGATATTTGTAAATTAATGTAAAACAATTACATATTTACCTGAATAGTCAATTACTATTGGGACAGGTTGTGCCAACCAATTGTGATGTATTGTACTATCAAAGAACTGCTTTCGGAGTCCTGAAATGGTGAAATGATGAGTTATAACTGTTATTTAATATTAACTGGAAACCAGTTTTCGAGTGAAACCGACTGTTCTGTAACGACACTTGCTTACACTAAAAGTAAAAAATAAATAAAAACAATAAGTAATGTTTTTTTTTTCTAAATCATTTTATTTGATCTGAATACAAAAGAAAAAACGCAGTAGATACAACGGGAACATTAACAAATTATACGATCAATGAAAACAAAAAAACAGCTCAAAAAATAGCAAAACACTAAAACGAATTCAACACGAATCCATGCATCCCCCATCTATAAAAACGAATACTTGTTATTAAAGAAAAATTCTCTAATTCACTACAAAGAAAAATTCTCTAATTCATTACAAAGAAAAACACACATGTACTGTACTTTTGTTTTATCTCGTAGACACAAACTGAAATGCTGAATCTACATTTTCTAAAATAAAGGAAACTGTTAATTGTATGTGTGTTTGTGTTTAGACCTCAATTGTGACACGTGGAAAAGGATAATTTAATTCTAGAATTTTCATTTTATTTTAATCAAATTGATATCTTTCACAGAAATCTTCCTCAATTTATCTGCTGTTAGTCTCTGATATCAATCCATTTGATATTATTTCCTTTTTGAATCTTTGATTGTTAACAGAAATTATTTCTAATTCTTAGGTGAAGTATGTTTAATTTTGAGGTATCATTAATCTAAGATGCCTTAGATCACAGACAGCTTGACATTTAAAAAACAATTTCCGTTATTGAGAGACTAAATAATTGCTTTAGTGGGTCATTCATATCAGATCTTCAAGGTATATACTAGACTGAAACATCTCATTCATTCCATCGCATGCAATTGGTGTAAAACATATACCTTTGATTACTTCAATGTGTCTGTCACTACTTGAATGAGCATTATAATGCATCGACCTAATAATAGTGCATGAGAAAATTTAAAGACTTTAATATACCACTCATTTTCAGAAAATACATCTTATTCTAAAACAAGTAAGTTATGTCCCCCGCAAAAGGTTTTTACTTTGATATCAAATTACTGAGCACGCAAACTAATTATTTGTAAATAGCAATGCGCGCACGATTTAATAAGCGGAACACGATGAACGATGCACCTGTCTTGCAGTAGGGAATGTCACATAAAATTTAAAAAACATGTTAAACGAAAACAAAAAAACAGCGTTCACGTTGCACGAAAACAACCCTTTCCACTCTCTAATTTTCATTTATTTTGATCTGAGCGTCACTGATGAGTCTTATGTAGACGAAACGCTCGTCTGGCGTAATAAATTATAATCCTGGTACATTTGATAACTTTTAACACCACTGGGTCGATGCCACTGCTGGTGGACGTTTCGTCCCCGAGGGTATCACAAGTCCAGTAGTCAGCACTTCGGTGTTGACATGACTATCAATTATATGGTCATTTTTATCAATTTCCTGTGACAAAACTTTAAATTTTTCGAAAACTAAGGATTTTCTTAACCCAGGAATAGATTACCTTAGCCGTATTTGGCACAACTTTTTGGAATTTTGGATCCTCAATGCTCTTAAACTTTGTACTTGTTTGGATTTACATTTATTTTGATCTGAGCGTCACTGATGAGTCTTATGTAGACGAAACGCGCATCCTGGTACCTTTGATACGCTCACTACCATCTTAAAAGTAGTGTCAAAATTTAATTAATAATTCATCTGTTTGTAAACAGATTTAGATCAGAGGAGTTACATGTCTGATATGTATTCAATTATTGATATTGAAAACATAGCATATCACATTTCAGTGTAAAAACATCGCAGAAAATATGTCACTGTTACTTTCAATGTCATGATTTAATAAAGATGGAAATAATATTTGAAGCTCGCCATGTATTTTTGTACCTGACTATACCATTAACCAGAAAGTGTATGGCTTGTTTTATCAATACGTTGACGTTATATTGTTTATAGACTAACGATAGTCCATTTTATGTGTATGTAAGTCAATCGGGTAAAGTTAAGCTTGTTGCATTGTATACACGCCTGTCAACAGATGAAAAAAAATGTGTTGACCCGGTGGTTCTCTGTTGGTTGTACTGTTCTGCTATAACTGATATTTGTAAATTACTGTAAAACAATTACATATTTACCTGAATAGTCAATTACTATTGGGACAGGTTGTGCCAACCAATTGTGATGTATTGTACTATCAAAGAACTGCTTTCGGAGTCCTGAAATGGTGAAATGATGAGTTATAACTTATTTAATATTAACAGGAAACCAGTTTTCGAGTGAAACCGACTGTTCTGTAACGACACTTGCTTACACTAAAAGTAAAAAATAAATAAAAACAATAAGTAATATATTTTTCTAAATTATTTCATTTGATCTGAATACAAAAAAAAACCAAATTAGATACAACGGGAACATTAACAAATTATACGATCAATGAAAACAAAAACACAGCTCAAAAAATATCTGTCACAGAAATCTTCCTCAATTTATCTGCTGTTAGTCTCTGATATCAATCCATTTGATATTATTTCCTTTTTGAATCTTTGGTTGTTATCAGAAATGATTTCTAATTCTTAGGTGAAGTATGTTTAATTTTGAGGTATCATTAATCTAAGATGCCTTAGACATTTAAAAAACAATTTCCGTTATTGAGAAACTAAATAATTGCTTTAGTGGGTCATTCATTTCAGATCTTCAAGGTATATACTAGACTGAAACATCTCATTCATTCCATCGCATGCAATTGGTGTAAAACATATACTTTTGATTACTCCAATGTGCCTGTCACTACTTTAATGAGCATTATAATGCATTGACCTAATAATAGTGCATGAGAAAATTTCAAGACTATAATATACCACTCATTTTCAGAAAATACATATTATTCTAAAACAAGTAAGTTATGTTCCCCGCAAAAGGTTTTTACTTTTATATCAAAGTACTGAGTACGCAAACTCATTATTTGTAAATAGCAATGCGCGTACGATTTAATAAGCGGAACACGGTGAACGATGCACCTGTCTTGCAGTAGTGAATGTCACATAAAATTTAAAAAACATGTTGAACGAAAACAAAAAAACAGCGTTCACGTTGCACGAAAACAACCCTTTCCATTCTCTAATTTTCATTTATTTTGATCTGAGCGTCACTGATGAGTCTTATGTAGACGAAACGCGCGTCTGGCGTAATAAATTATAATCCTGGTACATTTGATAACTTTTAACACCACTGGCTCGATGCCACTGCTGGTGGACGTTCCGTCCCCGAGGGTATCACAAGTCCATTAGTCAGTACTTCGGTGTTGACATGACTATCAATTATATGGTCATTTTTATCAATTTCCTGTTACAAAACTTTAAATTTTTGGAAAACAAAGGATTTTCTTAACCCAGGAATAGATTACCTTAGCCGTATTTGGCACAACTTTTTGGAATTTTGGATCCTCAATGCTCTTAAACTTTGTACTTGTTTGGATTTACATTTATTTTGATCTGAGCGTCACTGATGAGTCTTATGTAGACGAAACGCGCATCCTGGTACCTTTGATACGCTCACTACCATCTTAAAAGTAGTGTCAAAATTTTATTAATAATTCATCTGTTTGTAAACAGATTTAGATCAGAGGAGTTACAAGTTTGATGTGTATTCAATTATTGATATTGAAAACATAGCATATCACATTTCAGTGTAAAAACATCGCAGAAAATATGTCACTGTTACTTTCAATGTCATGATTTAATAAAGATGGAAATAACATTTGAAGCTCGCCATGTATTTTTGTACCTGACTATACAATTAACCAGAAAGTGTATCGCTTGTTTTATCAATACGTTGACGTTATATTGTTTATAGACTAACGATAGTCCATTTTATGTGTATGTAAGTGTCGTTACAGAACAGTCGGTTTCACTCGAAAACTGGTTTCCTGTTAATATCAAATAATAGTTATAACTCATCATTTCACCATTTCAGGACTCCTAAAGCAGTTTTTTAATAGTACAACACATCACAATTGGTTGGCACAACCTGTCTCAATAGTAATTGACTATTTAGGTAAATATGTAATTGTTTTACATTAATTTACAAATATCAGTTACAGCAGAACAGTACAACCAACAGAGAACCACGGGGTCAGCATATTTTTTCATCTTTTGACAGGCGTGTTAACAATGCAACAAGCTTAACTTTACCCGATCGACTTACATACACATAAAATGGACTATCGTTAGTCTATAAACAATATAACGTCAACGTATTGATAAAACAAGCGATAAAAAAAAAAATAAAAACAATAAGTAATGTTTTCTTTCTAAATTATTTTATTTCACCTGAATACAAAAGAAAAAAACACAGTAGATACAACGGGAAAAATTTACAAATTATACGATCAATGAAAACAAAAACACAGCTCAAAAAAAAGCAAAACACTAAAACGAATTCAACACGAATCTATGCATCCCCCATCTATAAAAACAAATACTTGTTATTAAAGAAAAATTCTCCAATTCATTACAAAGAAAAACACACATGTACTGTACTTTTGTTTTATCTCGTAGACACAAACTGAAATGTTGAATCTACATTTTCTAAAATAAAGGAAACTGTTAATTGTATGTGTGTTTGTGTTTAGACCTCAATTGTGGCACGTGGAAAAGGATAATTTAATTCTAGAATTTTTTTATTTTAATCAAATTGATATCTCTGACAGAAACCTCAATTTATCTGCTGTTAGTCTCTGAAAGCAGTCCATTTGATATCATTTCCTTTTTGAATCGTTTATTCTTATCGGAAATGATTTCTAATTCTTAGGTGCAGTATGTTTAATTTTGAGGTATCATTAATCTAAGATGCCTTAGATCACAGACAGCTTGACATTTAAAAAATAATTTCCGTTATTGAGAGACTAAATAATTGCTTTAGTGGATCATTCATTTCAGATCTTCAATGTATGAATTAGACTTAAACATCTCATTCATTCCATCTCATGCAATTGGTGTAAAACATATACTTTTGTCTATTTCAATGTGTCTGTCACTACTTTAATTAGCATTATAATGCATTGACCAAATATTAGTGCATGAAAAAATTTAAAGACTATAATATATCACTCATTTTCAGGAAATACATATTATTCTAAAACAAGTTAGTGACGGATATTAATCGATATTTTTCATGATAAGTTGAGAAACGGAAAGTAGTCCAGAAAGGCATCGAATGGTCTGTGACGTGTGTACAGCAAACATAATACAATATGCCAGCTTTTTAAAACACTACAACGATTCAGATCAAACAAAACTGAAAGGACTTTCTTAAAATTAATATCAAAACGACGAAATGAATTATTAGATTTAAAAAAAAAATTTGGAAACAAGTTTTATAATTTTGTAAAAGCAACGAATATAGCGGAATCAGTCTTAGATTCAGAGATTCTAAAAGTGTGATATTAAATGATTAGTTTAGACATTGTTTATTGTAATGTTTGCTCAAAGCATACATACAAGTTGAAAATGCGGCCATTTTGTTAAACTTAAAGTACTATCAAAACACATTTGTCTTATCAAAAAAAAAATCATAAACACAGTGTTTAATCAGTAACTCAAAATACGTAATCATTATACTGTGGATTCATTAATATTCGTTGGATACCAATTTTCGTGGATTTCGTGGGGACAGGGGAACCACGAATTTAAATGATCAACGAAATACAGATTTTCTTAAGGAATGTATGCATAATTTGCCAAAACAACGAATTTATATATCAACGAATATGCAAGTTTTCATCAATCTACGAAAATTGGTACCCACGAAAATAAATGAATCCACAGTAAACATATTTAATCTTATCAAAATGTATGTGTTTGCAAAATAATATAATCTTAAGAACAGATGAGACGATGAAGAATAGTTATCAAAAACTTGAGGTTACATCCATATGTTTATAGCCAGATTGTTTTAAAAGTCCATTTTCAAAAAACAATCTATATGGATTTTGTTGATTCTTTGAATAATTTTATTCTAAAAAGTCATCAATTTTACACCTTAATGAATCTAAAAAAAATGTTTATCGGTATTAATATTTGTTTTGTATTGGGGAAATTACAAAATAACTGTATATATTTGTACAGTTATGTGTACACTTCATCCTACACTCTAACTATACGATGTAATTATATTTTGGCATTTCACATTGTAATTCATAGTGTAGATCGTTTTTGACGTCTTTACACTAAATCCATGAGTTTCTTAATGATTTGCATTTAAGACCGGTGGAACATGATTTATTCATTACTTGTGATAGGTGTACTAGTTTAATGAACTATGAGTACCAGTGCTTTGTGAATATTGATTGAATTGATTTTTTTTATATTCTTTAACGATCTATATATATATGTATATAGCAAATTAGCAACTGATCTCATGTCAGGCTGTTACATCACTGTCCCAGGTGTTTTTTCTCATTATTAATGGTCGTGTCGTAACCTATAGATACTTACTTAGCATTTGAACTCTGCTTGAAAGTTGTCTGATTAGCGATCATATTACATCTCCTTATTTTTATGTTTCGTGACAAATTAAAATGAAAACATTAACTCAAATGTCACATTCATAGTATCGTTTTCTTGAAAAAGTAAGCTTTTAGCAAACAAATTAAATTTCCTATGAAGAAAACAAAACCATGTATACAGATTGTATATAAGAACCAAACAATGTATACGGACTATATTTATGAACCACAGATAATTTTACAGACTGTATCTAAGAACTACAGACAATATTTTTTTGTTGTAAAAAAGCAGTTTATAAGATTTAACGATTATATAAATGTATTGAATTCCTATTTTGTGAATATAGACGCATAAAGGAACCGACATGACATCTGTTTAATCAAACATAATGTATTCTAATTTAAAACTCACTAAACAAATGGCATAATAAAAAGACATCAAACACATATATATCAACTATCATATTCCTGCTAAAACGCACTACTACAACATAGCGATTATTATGTTGCATATATAGTATGCATAGTCTGGTTTAACACTGTTCATCTATACAACATTAAGCATATATCATGTATCATGTGTAAATACCGTTAACATAAGTTATATCACTTAATATCAACATATAGAAATTATATTTATCAAGAAATGTTTCTGTTTGTTAAAAGAGCCGTATTAATTGATTTCCTATGGGGACGGAAAACCGACAAAGAATTCCACTCTGTTAGTAGTATAGATATAGAGGTCATTGAATAAACTCATCATAGATACCAGGACTAAATTTTGTATATACGCCAGACGTGCGTTTCGTCTTAAAAAGACTCATCAGTGACGCTCGAATCCAAAAACGTAAAAGTGTTAGAACTATATTTTATCCTGATATGCATGCTTTTTGAATACATATGAAGCTTCCACTATTTAACAATTAAATATTGTTTTTTATATCAACCTATTTCTGTATGTTTACTTATCGTTTTGAATCAACTAAAATTTCAACTATCTCAAATAGAATCATTACCTTAGATTGATTTTACTATACTTGTATTGATATCTCCGATTTAGGTATACAGCTCGGCAAGTGTTTCCGTTTTCATTCCTCCCTGGATTTCAAATATTCGGCTTTCAGTTTTCCTCGTGAAGCTTAAGCCAGAAAAGCGTTTGGTAATATTCTAGATTATGTCTTCACTATTGTGTCAGACTAATAATTACTGGTTTAATAGATCTACAACTGTTGATTTATTATTATTCATTGGATACTGGTTTTCGTGGATTTTGTGGTTACTTCGGATTGATTTGATTGATTTTTGGTGTATAAACGCCACTTTTGAGCACCACGTTTAGGATATTTTGTGGCGGTCAGTTTTTATTGGTAGAGGAATCCGGAGTGCCCGAAGAAAACCACCGACCTTCGATAGGAAAACTGACAACCCTAGTATCAAGATTATAGTCAAGTGTATCCTCACGGAACTCACAACCTCAGTGTTCACTGGCTAGTGATTGAAGAAGTAACTACTTAGACCATTCAACCATCGAGTCCCCTGATGACCTTAAAACGTGAATTCCAATGTACAACGGTTACGAATTTTCAATAAGAATGTGTGCAGACTTTGTCAAAATTACGAAACAACATAATAACAACAACGAAATAATTCATAAATCAACGAAAATTGATGCCCACGGAAAAAGGAATCCACAATAACTATTGTAATATGAGTTCCACTGACTGTCCACGTTTAGATGAAATATATGGTCTGGTAAAACACAGTTCTTGTCCCTTCGTTTTTGATGCTTTTTGTTACTTGTTTTTGTCATGTGATTATGGACTTTTCGAATTGATTTTCCTCTAAATTCAGTATTTTTGTGATTTTACTTTTTATAAGACTCGTATCTATGTTTTATTGAGCAAGACAGGAAATTGTTGATATAAAGTTTGTTTAGATATCGCAAATGCTTTTAAAAATATAATGAAGTGATGTTTACTACGAATTTGGACATGCTACATGCTGCCGGATGAAAGTTGGCTCTGTATCACTGTTTTCTTAATGGTTTCTCATCAATAACCTAATGTAAATTCTTCCATGTTGTATGTACTTTGTACTTTAGCTATAAATATGTTGGTGTTTGGGTCATGAAGTTTACTCTTTATCTTTTATATAAGCTTTGGATTTCCAATGTTTTGGCCACGAGCATCACTGAAGAGACATGTATAGTCGAAATGCGCATCAGGTGCACGAAAATTGGTACCGTTCATTTTATTACTACCACTAGGTCGATGCCTCTGCTGGTGGACTATTTGTCCCCGAGGGTATCACCAGCCCAGTAGCCAGTACTGCGGTACTGGCATGAAAATACGGATTTTTTGTGTTAATAAAATTTGCTGTTACAAAATGATAGAAATTATTATAAATTAAGGAATGTATCTCCCTCATGCAAAGCTCTGATAACTTTCACATGTTTCACGGATTTGACTATACTTTTTGGACCTTTTGGATAATAGCTCTTTATCTTTTATATAAGCTTTGGATTTCAAATATTTTGGCCACGAACATGTATAGTCGAAATGCGCATCTGGTGCAAGAAAATTGGTACCGTTAATTTTATTACTCATAAATATTAGGAATAAAGATGTGGTATGATTGCCAACGAGACAGCTATCCACTAGAGGCCAAATCACGTAGATGTAAGTTACTATAAGTCACTGTACTGTCGTCCTTTAAATGAATAGAAACGAAAAAATCATATTAATATATGAAAAAGTATTGTATATTAGAATTTTCCTAAAAGAACCAATTGATTATTATGACGTTGACATAGTTTCCGTTAAATAAGCTAACGAAACATGTTTGTATGTGAGTCACAGATGTGGGGAAAGCATAGGCTTATTCTGACAATAACTTAACCTTAATTAACAGAAATTATCCGCTGGTTAAGGTTAAGAAAAAGTAACTGTTTCTTCCCTGATTTGTTTTCTTTGTGTTTTTTATCGTATTTAATGAGAACATATTCTGCCTTTGGACATTAAACTCGTACAACAACAAAGCAAGACAAATTCGAACTAAGTCATGCGAACTAGCTATCTAAGTTCAAAAAATTGGAGAACAATTAGACTGTTCGTTAGAAAAATTTATGAGCTATGTGTACCATTAGATGCACTTTTGACAGCTTTAAACGAATTTTCTTTTTTTAGCCATAGTCTTGTTAGTTTATTTTTGATCTATGCGTTTGACTTTCCCTCTGGTATCTTTCACAGCTCTGTTATATATTCGAGGTAAGTTGCATTTGACCCGAGACTCAGAGAGTCGAAGGCCAATACAGCTGATCGGGAATCTATAACAGGGCCAATACAGAACCAGCCAGTTCATAACACGTTTATTGAATGATTTCAATCTTCATTTAAACTAAACAACTTACCTTGAAATTGAAGAAAATACAGATTTCATATTGCATTGATGGTGGATTTTTAGTCATAATTGTCAGATGTAATTTCTGATTTCTCGTATACTTACCTTATTGTATGCTAGAAAAATAATTTTATCTAACCAATATATAACGTAGCTGGGGAAAATAAATCAGACAGTTTAACTATTCTTGGTCCAGTATCGTCTTCCTGCTCTGGTGATTGATAAACGAATAAATACAGAAAAAAATGATCGAAAGTTGTACTCAAAAAGACTGATTAATATATTTCTGTTTCAAGACGTTAAATGTTTTCATAAGGTATAGAATTCAAAGGTATGAATACAAATGTATGCTATGCATAACGATACGTTCAAAGTTAACTGTAAAGTAAGCTAAGGCATAAGAAAATTGAAACCGGAAGTGAACGTTCCATATTAACCCATATGCCAATACGGTGGTCAACACGGTTTTGATTTGAATGTTTTTACTGTTTGAAGTCTTTTAATGTAAAAGAGGGACGAACAATACCAGAGGGACTGTCAAACTCAGATATTGAAAATAAACTGACAACGCCATGGCTACAAATGAAAAGGACAAACAGACAAACAATAGTACACACGACACAACATAAAAAACTAAAGAATAAACAACACGAACCCCACCAAAAACTAAGGGTGATATCAGGTGCTCCGGAAGGGTGAGCAGATCCTGCTCCACATGTGGAACCCGTCGTGTTGCTTATGAGATAACAAATCCAATGAATAGTCTGATTCGGTAGGTCACATTTATGAAAGGAAAGGGGATTATAGTTACGACGTAAGAAATATATCCGATATCATTTGTGAAAAGGTTATTTCATAACGGTCAACCAACTCGTGATGGCGTCTGTAACATTTACGAAGAGATGATTTCAACTTTACCATTTTGAACTCTTGATTTAATAGCTTTTTTGTGAGCAACAACCCTCTATCAAGAAAATCATGATAGGAAATACAAGCACGGGAATATCGTATCAATTGGGAGATATATACACCGTATGCAGGTGCTGCTGGAATGTTGCTACTTAGAAATGAAAAGTTCACAATTGGAAAGCTGAAGTCATCTCTTTTGTCGTAAAGTTTTGTTTTCAATCGACCCTCATTGTCAATTTCTATATGTAAGTCAAGATATGAGGCAGACTTAACTGTATCTGTTGTATCCTTTATCTCTAGTTCAATGGGATAGATGCGTTCGACATAGTCACCAAATTTTAAATTATTCAGTGAATGAACATCATCTATATAGCGGAAAGTAGAGTTAAAGGATATTGCAAACTTCTTATCTTTCTTCCTAAGAAGTTCCTGTATGAAGTCAGCCTCATAATAAAGAAACAAGTTGGCAAGAAAAGGGACACAATTAATTCCCATTGGAATGCCGATAGTCTGTTGAACAACACGATCTCCGAACGTAGCAAATATGTTATCAATCAAGAAATAAAGCATCTTGATAATGTCAATTTCAGAGAATTTTTTTTTTGAATCAAAGTGATCCTTTACAAAGAAAGATTTATCCCGTCCTAAGACAAGATACTTGTATCTTTGTTGACCATTCTTTTTTATGAAACAAAACAATACCAACCCTTTTAATTTGTCTTTTAGTTTGGAATGTGGAATATTTGTATAAAGTGTAGAAAAGTCAAATGTTTTAATACTATTACAAGATGAAAGAGCGTAAGCTTGTATGTACTCAAAAAGACCTTTGGAATATAGCTTTTCAACTGTTTATGTTCTCGAAATTCCTCGGCTATTGAGAGTTGGTTTAAAGAGTTATTAAAGATGTAGGTACATTCGGAAAAGCGCTTCGGACGCTTAAAATGATAAACGTGTGGTTTTTATTTTTTTAAATCGTTTTAACTACTCTATGCGTAACGAAAACGTCTATCATAACATATGATGACAACTTGGTTGTGTTTGATTACATCATCAAATGATTTAAGAGTATTGTAGATATATGACAGTTTAGTTATTACAAAATTCAAGTATTTACAGAATTTCGGAACCAGTTCTGGTGATTATATGAAAATAGGTTAGAATATAGTGTTACTTTCAACTGGTATTTTTTTCTTCAAATTTAGATAATATAAAATGGTGTTTCTGGATTTATATAATCTGATTTTATTTGGCATACGCAACAAAAGGGCATTCAAAAATCATAAGATCCATTAAAACAAAATAACAGCATACAAAAAATGAAAATCGCCGTTAGTTTTCACATTTGAATTGTTTTACATGGTCAATTCGGGGCCTTTTATAGCTGACTATGTAGCATGGACTTTGTTCATTGTTAAAGGTCGTACGGTGACCTATAGTTGTTAATTTCTGTGTAATTTTGATGTCTTGTGGACAGTCGTCTCATTGGCAATCATACCACATCTTCCTTTTTTATATTTAAGACAATAGAAAATAACAAGAACACTAAAATGTAAGCAACACGAATACTTTACACAATCACCTGTTCGTATTTTAAGAACGTTCTACCCTTTATAAGGTGAACAATCATAGTCTTGTCACTTGGTCAAAAATCAAATTATGAGAAAATTAAACTCTTTTAGTACTTGGGTGACACATTTCATAAATGAAGACTCAATATTTGCATAAGTGAATCAACTGTTACTTCCATGAGAGTTTACATATCTCTGTTTAAAGAAAATTTTAGATAGTGATAATTCAATTGAGAATGTTTAACATATTAAATACGATGTTCTGAAACAACCATCTTTGAAAGAAATTTCTCAATTTCTGTAATAATTTCTTTATCAGTTCTTGTTTAAATAGTTGATGACTATTGTAAGTGATTTGTGATTCTTGCTGAAGTATACTTGATTTTATGATATCATTAATATAAGCTCAGACAGCTTGACATTTCAAAATATTTCCGTTTTTTAGAGAAAAAAATACTGTTTAGCAGGTCATATAGTACAGAATGTCAAAAGATAAACTAAGGTTTAACAATTCAATTCACAAAAGAAAAATGAGAGATGAATCGGTGTAAAATAAAACCCACATGTATTCGAAAATTACTTTCCTTGCTTTATTTCTAATATACGTCTAAAATTTTGTTGATATTGACCGAATGAAAGGGCATGAACAATTAAAAGACTGCAATATATCATGCCTTCTACGGAAACTCAGAGTTTTCAACGACCACATTTTGGAATGCAGTAAGTACAAGACATCAATGTGATCGTTTTCTGTACGCAGTTCAGGAAACTAAAGTACTTAAATTGTCTGTAACATGTAATATATATTAGCCAGGTGTAATTCAACAAAACCTTACAGTATTGCATCTTTATATGCCCTTTTCATGACCCATTACCCCGTCCTCTTTTGTAACTGCACACTTTAATCAGAACTGTTAAATAGCTCGTATAGCTTGAATTATTTGAGACACAACAGGAATGTAATAAAGAAAATACTTAAATTGCCAGCAGATTATCTTTTTTTGTTGTTTCGTTTTTAACATCAATGTGCTTTTAGCATGCTTACTTTTTTAATAGTACACACTGTTGTTCGATTCAGAGATTTTTCATTTATTTTTGAATATATCGGAGAATAAAACCATATATAAGACAATAACAATCAAAACAAAGGAGAAAACAAAGACTCATAAAACCAAAAGACCTTTACATCAACAGTTACAAATAATAAATAAGAAACAACACGAACTCCACTAAAAACTGAGAGTGGAATCTAATGCTCCGTAAGGGTAAGCATTTCTTGCACCGAATACGGCACCAGTCGTGTTATTTATTTGGTCAGTTCGGTAATGATGGAAGGTTATTATGACTGAGGAAGAATATCAAACATGATTTTTGACACACTTTTGTCATAATGGCCAATAAGCTTATGATGGCGACCGTAGAATTTCTTGAGTGATGACCTTAATTTGATTGATTTACAGTCCTGTCTTAGCAACTGTTGAGAAAGCAGTATTCATCGTTCAACAAAATCAACGTACTTTGAGCTAGCTCTAGAGTAAAGAATCAATTTAGATACATATATTGCATGTGCTGGTGCTGCTGGGATGTTGCTACACAGAAATGGAAAGTTAACTATAGGAAAATTAAAATTCCTCGTGTTTGTCATAAATTTTGGTATTTAACCTACCATCAATAGTCGTTCCGACAAAAAAGGTCTAAATATGAAGCAGATTTATATGTGTTGGTCTCACTTTAATTTCAAGTTCACTTGGATATATTAAATGTAAGTGATCACTGAATCTTTTAATATTAAGAGACAGTACATCATCAATATACCAAAAGCGGATATTAAAAGACTGGGCTAATTTCTTTTCTCCCTTCTGTACAAGTCCTTGGATAAAATCTGCTTCATAGGAATACAAAAACAAATCTGCAAGTAGAGGATCACAATTGGTACCCCTTGGGATTCCAATAGTCTGATTGAAGACCAAACCTCCAAATTCCACAAATATGTTGTCAATTAAAATGTCCAGCATGGCAGTGATTTCCTTTTCGGTGTATTTTTTTGACTCTGTATGATTTTTCATAAAGTAAGCTGAATTCCTGCTCAAAACTAGATATTTAAAACGTCTAGTGCACTTTTTGTTAAAGAAACATAAGCTGACGAGTTCTTTCAGTCATGCATTGAGTTTAGTATGTGGAATAGTGGTATAAAAAGTTAAAACTCAAAGGTTTTAATGTTAGTACAATGTTTTAATAATTGAGATTGTAAATTCACCAATAACTCTTTTGAATTTTTCAGTATCCACATCTGGTTAACACCACTTCGTCAATATGCCGTTTCGGAATATTTCCGAAGTCCTTCCATAACTGCAGTGAGTATGACAATAAGAACTTTAGAAAGTGGTTTAGTGTAAAAGATTCAGATAAGGCCATTTTATTAAATAAGGACCATAACTTTCATTCGCGATATCTCTGCTCAGTCGCTCTGTAACTCTCGTGTCACGGCCTTGAGACTTGAACAGACATTTAACATCGAAGTCACAACATCTACGCCGACGTTTTCAAGATTACCTTTGACAACATCAAACATTGTCTTTTGGACGATAAAAATACTAGTATCCGCACGATAGACAGACGTCGGTGTTTTCTACGTACAAATATTATTCATGCCCAACAAGTTAAAATGCATCAAAGTATCGTATACCTCATATTTCTTAATTTACTGTAATTGTTTTCACATAAAACTAGTTTAGAATATAGTGTTGTTTGAAACTCGTACATTTTTCAAAATGAAACAATATAAAATTGTATTTCTGGCTTTTTATCATCTGATTTGATATACGTCACTACAATAGGAAAACAAACGGGCATTCGTCTTCTCATATCTATTCGAAAATGATAAGTTCAACAACAAACAAAAAACCACTAAACATACTTATCCCCAAATAATTCAACGTAAATACACAGCTTATAACAGAACACTACAAATTAAACGACATAACTAATTAATGTCAATCACCTATTTGTATTAAAGAACTAAATAAAGGCAACAGTAGTATACCGCTGTTCAAACCTCGTAAATTTATGGACGAAAAACAAAATTGGGGTAACAAACTAAAACTGAAGGAAACGCATTAAATATAAGAGGAGAACAACGAAACAACATCAAAATGTAACACGCACAGAAACGGACTAAGCATAAGACGAAATCCGACGAAAATAACAAATATAACATCAAAACCAAATACATTAATTTGGGATAGAAAAGTACCGTGACACGTCTTATAGTAATGTGAATTCATATTCAAATATAAGAGAAAACAAACGACACAACCGAAACACAACGTAAAAATGTTTCTCACACAGAAACGAAACTTTGATATAACAATGGCCATTTTCCTGACTTGGTACAGGACATTTTTAAAGAAAAAAAATGGTGGGTTGAACCTGGTTTTGTGGCATGCCAAACCTCGTACTTTAATGGCAATGTTAAATATAACATGAAAATGACAACATAATATTACAGGACTACAATACAAATAAATAGGAGAACGTATTAGGCACAGAAACACATGAATAATAGATAACAAAAGGCATCAGGTTTAAAATCCAATACACCAAAAACGCGCCTCGTTCACACAAAACTTACCAGTGACGCCCAGATATAAAAGTTCGAAAGTCAAAAAAAAAGTACAAAGTTGTACAGCACTGAGGTTTAACAATTGAAAAAGGTTGTGCCAAATACGGCTAGGGTTTTCTGCTTGTGATAAGAACATCCTTCTTATTTAGAACAATTTATGATATTGCAAACAGTAAATTTTATCAGAAGAATATAAAAGATATACATGATAAAACTGAAGTCTTAACTAATTACAGAAAACAAAACCCAAATACATAATACAAAGACCAACACAGAAAATAGACACACCCGACTTAGTCCAGGCCTC
This sequence comes from Mytilus galloprovincialis, assembly GCF_965363235.1. Taxonomy (NCBI): domain Eukaryota; kingdom Metazoa; phylum Mollusca; class Bivalvia; order Mytilida; family Mytilidae; genus Mytilus; species Mytilus galloprovincialis. The sequence continues at coordinate 45,603,614 of NC_134844.1, forward strand.
AACGCAAAAAGTCAAGAAAATGACGTCACATTTGAATTTCTGAAACAGCCCCAAAATGACGTCACATTTGAAAAACTATATCTCAAAAATAAATGCATTATAAGGTGAAAAATCAGTCTTTTCATTGGGTAAAAAATATAATTATGAGAAAATTCAAAGTACTTTGTTGAAACATTTCATAAATGCAGACTCATTGTTCCTTAAGTGAATCAACTATTGCTTCCGTGTGAGTTTTAACATCTCTTTCTAAAGAAAAAACCTCGTATAATGATAATTAAATTTAGAATGTATAACATATTAAATACAATTCGATGTGCTGAAACAGCCATCTTTGAAAGAAAATTTTCCTCCATTTCTGTAATAATTTCTATATCCTTTCCTGTTTAAATCGTCAATGGCTATTGTTATTGATTTGTGATTCTTGCTGAAGTATTCTTGATTTAGTGATATCATTATATAAGCTGTGTTGGATCACAGACAGCTTGACATTTAAAAATATTTACGGTTTTGAGAAAAATAAAGTTGTAGCAAGTCATATAGTACAGAATGTCAAAAGATATACTTAGACTAAACAAATGTAATATATCAAACAAATATGAGAGATAAATCGGTGCGAAAAAAAAACCCACATTTATTCAAAAATATTTCCGTTGCTTTATTTCTACCATTAGTCTAATATTTTTGTATATTGACCTTATGAATGGGCTTGTACAATTAAAAGACTTCAATATCTCTCGCGTCCTTTGGAAACGGAGACTAACTTTTATAAATGTGATATTTTCATGTATGCAGTTGAAGGTAAAATTAGAAATTCCATTAATCTTTTCAGGTAATACATGTAAGCACTGATTATATGTGATTTTTAAAGCTATTTACTTTTTCAAAATTTTAGACATAATTCAAGAAACCAAATAAAATAAGAAATGTTCTTCAAAACTACCTGCTTTTTTGTTTACAGTTTGTGTATTGAACTAAGGAAGGGTTGTTCAACCCATGTAATTCTTAAAATTTTAGTAGCTATATGTAATTCTAAATTTCACTTATTTAATGAACTCTTTTAAAATACTAAAATAAAAGAAATTGACTTATTATTTTTAAGATATTGGAGAATTAAACCATATATACAAGATGCTAATATGGCAAATGTGTTTTACAAATACCACCTCTTTCCGTTATGGCATCTCTGAATAATCGCCCTGTAATTCTTGAATCACGGCCTTGGGACTTGAGCAGACATTAAATTTCGACGTCATAATAGATTCAGAGACGTTATCAAGATTAGTTTTGACAACCGCAAAAAAATATTTTGAACGATTAAGACTAGTGTCCTAATGATAGACATATTTCGGTGTTTTCTACGTACAGATATCATTCCATGCCCTACATGTTTGTTGTCGCTTTATGCGGTCATCTCGCCGAAACAACCTTATTATTACCAATTGTTTTGTGTATGTCGAGTCATAAATTTAATTTACTAGTCATCTTTAACATTATTGCCTCGATTGAACATTAAAAATCAATCATTATTCATGAGAGAATAACAAAAGAATAAATATAATTTCACCCATTTTTGGACATCGACTTTAATTTTCTGACATGTTAACAAACATTGGATAGAATATTCCAATTCATACATCACATGTTTCTATTGGTATGTAGGTGTTTCAGTTATGAAGTTTATTCATACCTTCATAATAAAAGAAAATGTAGGATTGCCATCCATCATTGACAGCTATCCACCAGAGACCAACTCATGTAAATGAAATCAACTAACGGTCATCGTACTGTCTTGTTATGAATAAAAATATCCAATATCAAATGTCTTTTTATTTACGAAATAATTAGGGCAGCCGTAGATTCTTTTCATTAAACCATGGATTGGGGATTTATATTCGATTATTTTACCCGGAGCGTTATTCAGTTTGTAAAACATGACATCTTTTAACCAATAGTTGTTTCGTCTTGCGTTGGATAGTTGTTTCGTCTTCATTAATTATGTGCTTCTATCAGTATCCCAGGTGGTAGTAACTTTCAATGCACAATAAAGAGGATATAAGAATTTCGTTTATAAATAATTTTTGATTAAAAAAATTATATTGTGTTAACTGGGATGCAAAAGATGCCATGAAGACGTTTAAACCTAAATATAATGACATCGCCTGACAAAAATAAAATAAATAGGACAAATAAAAGCATATCAAGAAGAGCATAAAAAAACAAACAGACAAATAATAGTACACAAGAGTAGTTTCTGATTTAGAGCTAGACATATGTCTAATGAAGACCATATATTGATTAGTTCATATTTTTTTGTTTCGGTAGATTATTTGTATTGCTATGTACCCAAAAATATGAGGATATTGAAAATAAATCAATGAATTTAATCTATAACCTTTACATTATAATTGTTTTTTTTTAAATATATGTAAATAATACTTTTATGGGTGTGTGTATGGTAAATTATACCTGTTAGTGTTCATTTTAATTAAATAGAAGACACACAAGTTCTCAGTTTGCCATCATCTACCCACATTTGAATCACGTGTGACACAGGGAGCGTCACAATACTTCGTGTGTGATCAGGTATAGCATATGAATGCATCAGAAGATGTCGATTCTGGAACACTTCATTTGTTATACCCTAATTCCATCATTATCAATTATGACAAAATATTTTTTTTAATGACTAGATATTTCTGTGCAACATCACATTCATCAATAGTAAAACGAAAACTGTATACCATCAGAAGTGTTCGATAGCATCTCTAGCCTTGTATGGCCAATCCTACATAATATTTTTGGTTAAACTGTAACCTTGATATTAGTCATGTCTATTGCATGTAACGAATATGTTAGTATTGAATAGCGGCTGTTAACATTTAAAGGGTTTTTTTTATTATTATTTCTGTGTCATATTGTCCATTATCATATAAGTCGGTACCAAAATCTTATTCAGTTCTCATCAAATTCATTATTTGATGGTTAATCAGCTTTTAAACGTTTGTATTAGGTTTTGAATTTTCGAATAGTTTAGCCTCGAGCATAACTGAAGAGACGTTAATTTTCGGAATCTTCATCTGGTGCAATGAAATTGGTATTCTAAATGTAAATATTATTTTTTAAAAACTGGGAGAAAAAAGTGAAATAGCAAAAATACTGAACTCTGAGGAAAATTCAAAAAACGAAAAACCCTAATCAAATGAGTTTCTAAAGGACCACCTGATTAGTATGACATGAACACTGTGTGCTCCCTTTAAAAATATTTAGAACATAGTTATCATTTACGTCAGAGATGTTATGTCGTTATATACATATATATAAATATATAACTCGTCTAAACATCAACCCAATAATGTTAGATCTGTAAATTTTCTTTCGCAAAGCCATGTATCACCATCATCATTGCGATGGATGAAAACCGCAATTTTTATACGTGCGCATGTAAAGCAAATTTTGTTGTAGAAGGGTCTAAATACAGAACAAACAACATTTTCCAAAAGACCAGAAAGTGAAAAAGTATATTTAAACAAAACGCATTTGACTCACAGGTCGAACAACTGATGTTCTTTAACCCTGCTGACTGCCATTGGAGATTTCCAAAACAAAAATGATCACAAGATGTAACAAAATGGATCCTAATATAAATTTAATACGAAACAGAAAACAATAAACTTGTGGGCAAGATGTTTTGACACAAACATGAGGTGTCAATATTTATTTGTACACCAGATCCGGATTTCGACAATAAATTCTCTTCGGTGATGTTAGGGATCGAAACGGTATTTGGAAGGCCATATAGTATACCTTCAATTTTAGACAGACCTTGCATTTCAAGAGTCAACATAGGATGAACAGATCATATAAACCGGAGGGAAAATATGATACAAGCCCAAACGAAAAAAAACATAAACAAGTCTAAATTGAAAACTACGTTCAAACCTATAATTGCGTTGGATAAAAACCGCAATTTTTATAGGTGTGCATGTAAAATAAATTTCGTGGTAGAACGGTCTAAATACAGCACAAACAACATTATACAAAAGACCAAAAAAGTGAAAAAGGAAATTAAAACAAAACGCATTTGACTAACAGGTCGAACAACTGATGTTCTTTAACCCTGCTGACTGCCATTGGAGATCGCCAAAATAAATTGATCACAAGATGTAACAAAATTGATCCTAATATAAATTTAATACGAAACAGAATACAATAAACTTGTGGGCAAGATGTTATGCCACAAACATGAGGTGTCAATATTTATTTTTACAACAGATCCGGATTTCGACAATAAATGTCTCTTAAGTGATGTTAGGGATCGAAACGGTATTTGGAAGGCCATATAATATACCCTCAATTTTAGACAGACTCTTGAATTTTAAGAGTCAATATAGTATGAACGAATCATATAAACCGGAGGGGAAAATATGATACAAGCTCAAACGAAAAAATATAAACAAGTCTAAATTGAAAACGACGTTCAAATCTATGATTGTGTTGGATAAAAACCGCAATTTTTATACGTGTGCATGTAAAAACAAATTCGTTGTAGCAGGGTCTAAATACAGCACAAACAACATTTTACAAAAGACCAAAACAGTGAAAAAGTATTACATTTACTTATAGATATATATGTCAGGGAGTCATATCAAATTAGAGAAATAAATCAACTTGATTTACAGAAATTTCCGCTAAGTATAGAGTAATAAAGATATTCTAAATGGTATTTTTTTTTTATAATACTAGTGTTGAAATGTTTAGTAAGGACCACTTGAATGGTGTGATATTGACACTGATGCAAAACTGCCTGACACCTTTAATAAAGATATGACACCTATTTAGTATTTGAGTCAGAGGTGTCGAGGAATTATATGCATATTAGAGAAATAAAAAAATTAATTTACAGAAATTTTCGCTTAGTATAGAGTAATAAAGGAATTCTTAAATTCAATATTATTAAACAATATTGGAATGTTTATAGAGGACCACTTGATTGGTGGGACATTGCCACTGTTGCAAAACTGTGTGACCCCTTTGATAAAAATATGGCAAATATTTATTATTTGAGTCAGATATGTGGGATAATAGTGTGCATATTGGAAATAATGATTACATTTGATTAACAGAAAATTCCGCCAAATATAGAGGAAGTAAAAAAACTTTGGTGTCCTTGTTTTTCTTTGGGTTTTTTCTTGCAATTTCATTCAGGAGAATTTTGCCCATAGACTCAAATATCGAAATATGAAATGCACTTAGATATACTACAAAATATGTTTTGGCAACACCACTGTGGTTATTATAAATCATCATTTAACCGATTTCTCTTTTTAATAAAATCGAAGTCGATTAGATTTCATGTGGATTTGCTGAGAAGTGAATTGATTCTTGGAGAAAGAGTGGGGGGTAAAGCTAGATGAAAACAGATCTATTTCTACAGTAAATGTCCTACATGTCGTATGTACACGATGCTGTTTTAAGTTCTTTTGCTTTCGTTTTGCCCATTTTTCAACCATAAATGTTCTTCTCGTGTAATTACTGTGTATGCTGGGGCGTCCAAGAAGCGTCTGGTGTTTCATTTGATTTTTTTTTGTTTTCGGAAGCATGCATATGGCGTGACCTTGTTTCGTAGCCATGCGAAGACGATAACACCACTTCGTGGAATTTTCGTTTTATAAAATTTTAACATAAAAATAAATTCAAATGGACTGTTGTTAATTTTTTTTTTTAGAATAGAGATAACTATATTGTTTTAGAATATTGGTTAATGTACACTGTGGGTTTTGATGTCGAAAATTGAGAATGCCTGATAGTATAATTTAGATTAGTCAGAACAGTCAGCTTTGTGTATTAATGCGATTGCGCTAAAAGTCGATATACTGGTTAACGATAATAAATCCTCTTATTAGAACAACTTATAATTCGCTAGTTCAACTAGTTTAAACATTTTCAACGTGATAAATCGATGACGTGAACATGTTATAAAAAGTATAACTGTTTGTTAAAGAGTTCCTATATCTTAGAGCTAGACATATGCTATAAATATTTGTCTAACGAAGATCATATAATGACCAGTTGATATATTTTTGTGTAGATGGATTATTTGTATTGCCATATACCAAACAATATGAGGATATTGAAAAATACATCAATGAGAAATTAATCTATAACCTTTACATTCTACTTAAATTCTTTAATAACATATATAAAGTATACTTTAATAGTCGTATGTATGGTTCATTTTAGACAAACAAAAATATTCCTCTGTTTGCAAACATCTATCCTTATTTCAATCAAACAGGTCTTACACAGTGGCTTCACAAGACTTTGTCTTTCGTTATGGGATATTAATGCACCATCAGACTTCGATTAGTGTACACTTTATTTGTTGAATCCACATTCTCAATTTTTTCAGTTATGGCAAAAAATGCGTTTGATGACTGGAGTGTTTAACCTTTCTGTGCAAAAAGTAAAATCACAAAAATACTGGGAGAGGAAAATCAATTTGGAAATCTATAATCACATGGCAATTTCAAATAACAAAACGCATCAAAAACGAACGGACAAGAACTGTCATATTCCTGACTTGGTACAACACCACAATCGTCAATAGTAAAATGTAAACTGTATACCCTCAGAAATGTTCGGTAAAAATCCCTACCCTGGTATGGTTAATCCTACATATTTTATTTTGTTAAACTGTTACCTTGCTATTAGTCATCTCTATTGCATTGTACGGACATTTGTATTGAAAAGCGGTTGTTAATGTTTAAATGTTTGTTTTATGTGTCATATTATTCATTATGATAGTGATGGGTTCTCAACATCTTCTTATCTTCAAATTGATTATTTAATGATCAGTTTTTTAACGTTTTAATTAGGTAATGAATTTTCAAATAGTTTCGCCTCGAGCATAACTGAAGGGGCATGAATTGTCGCAATCTGCATTTGGTGCGGTGAAATTGGTATTCTAAATGTAAATACAATCATATTAGAGAAATAAATAAATTTGATTTACAGAAATGTCCCCTTAGTATAGAAAAATAAAGGTTTTCTAATGACATTGACACTGTTGAACAACTGTGTGACCCCTTTAATAAAGATATATCACATATTTATTATTTGAGCCAGAGATGTGGGAGAATAATTTGCATAATGAAAATAATGATTACATTTTATGAAAAAAAATCAAAGGTTATAGAGGAAGTAAAGGAACGTTTTCTTTGGTGAAATTGTTTTGCTTTGGGTTTTTTCTTGCAATTTCATTCAGGAGAATTCAGGAGAATTTTGCCCATAGACTCAAATATCGAAATATGAAATGCACTTAGATATACTACAAAATATGTTTTGGCAACACCACTGTGGTTATTATATATCATCATTTAACCGATTTCTCTTTTTAATAAAATCGAAGTCGATTAGATTTCATGTGGATTTGCTGAGAAGTGAATTGATTCTTGGAGAAAGAGTGGGGGGTAAAGCTAGATGAAAACAGATCTATTTCTACAGTAAATGTCCTACATGTCGTATGTACACGATGCTGTTTTAAGTTCTTTTGCTTTCGTTTTGCCCATTTTTCAACAATGTTCTTCTCGTGTAATTACTGTGTATGCTGGGGCGTCCAAGAAGCGTCTGGTGTTTCATTTGATTTTTTTTTTTGTTTTCGGACGCATGCATATGGCGTGACCTTGTTTCGTAGCCATACGAAGACGATAACAGCACTTCGTGGAATTTTCGTTTTATAAAATTTTAACATAAAAATAAATTCAAATGGACTGTTGTTAATTTTTTTTTTAGAATAGAGATAACTATAGAGTAATAAAGGTATTCTAAATTTTAATATCATTCCAATGGGATCAAATTGTGCCCCTCTTCTTGCCGACTTGTTTCTTCATCATAAAAAGAGGGTTGCTGCTCACAAGAAAGCCATTAAACCAAGAGTTCCAAATGGTGAAGTTAATTTCATCCTTTCGTATATTTTATGGACGCCATCACGAGTTGGTTGACCGTTATGGCATAACCGTTTCACAAATAATATCGAATATGTTCCTTACGTCGTAACTACAATCCCCTTCCCTTTTATGAATGTGACCTACCGAATTAGACTATTTACCGGATTTGTTATAACATTAGCAACAAGATGGGTGCCACATGTGGAGCAGGATCTGCTTACTCTTCCGGAGTACCTGAGATCACCCCTAGTTTTTGGTGGGGTTCGTGTTGCTTATTCTTACTTTTCTATGTTGTTTCATGTGTTCGTTTGTTTGCTTGTTTGTTTTCTTTAATTTTTTGCCAGGCGTTGTCAGTTTATTTTCGATTTATGAGTTTGACAGTCCCTTTTGTATCTTTCGTCCCTCTTCTTTAACAATATTGGAATGTTTATAAAGGACCACTTGAATGTTATGACATTGACACTGTTGCAAAACTGTGTGGCCTCTTTAATAAAGATATGGCACATATTTATTATTTGAGTCAGAGATGTGGGGGGGGGGATGATATGGATATTGGGAATAATGATAACGTTTGATTAATAGAAAATTCCGTTAAGTTTAGAGTAATAAAGTTATTCAAAATGTTACTATCATTCCAATGGGAACCAAGTGTGCCCGTCTTCTTGGCATCTTGTTTTTTTTTATCATTATGAGGATGAATTCATACGTGATCTTCTTAGGAAGAAAGATAAGAAGTTGACAATATCCTTTAACTATACTTTCCGCTATATAGATGACGTTCTTTCACTAAATAATTCAAAATTTGGTTACTATATTGAATGCATCTATCCCATCAAACTAGAGATAAAGGATACAACAGATACAGTTAAGTCGGCCTCATATATCTTGACTTACATCTATAAATTGACAATGAGGGTCGATTGAAAACAAAACTTTACGACAAAAGACATGATTTCAGCTTTCCAATTGTGAACTTTCCATTTCTAAGAAGCAACATTCCAGCAGCACCTGCTTACAGGGTATACATCTCCCAATTGATACAATACACCCGTGCTTGCATTTCTTATTATGATTTTCTTGATATTGGGTTGCTGCTCACAAGGAAGCCATTAAACCAAGAGTTCCAAATGGTGAAGTTTAAATCATCCCTTCGTATATTTTACGGACGCCATCACGAGCTGGTTGATCGTTATGGCATAACCGTTTCACAAATGATATCGGATATGTTCCTTACGTCGTAACAATCCCCTTCCCTTTCATGAATGTGACATACCCAATTAGACTATTTACCGGATTTGTTATAACATAAGCAACAAGACGGGTGCCTTATGTGGAGCAGGATCTGCTTACTCTTCCGGAGTACCTGAGATTACCCCTTTTTTTTATGGGGTTCATGTTGTTTATTCTTTAGTTTTCTATGTTGTGTCATGTGTTCTATTGTTTGTCTGTTTGTCTTCTTTCATTTTTAGCCATGGCGTTTTTTTTTTTTTTTCGATTTAAGAGTTCGACTGTCCCTTTAGTATCTTTTGTATCTGTTCTTTAACAATATTGGAATGTTTATAAAGGACCACTTGTTTGTTGTTACATTGACACTGTTGCAAACTGTGTGGCCTTTTTAATACAGATATGTCACATATTTATTATTTGAGTCAGAGATGTGGGATAATGATGTGCATATTGGAAATAATGATTACATTTGATTAACAGAAAACTCCGCAGGATAAAGAGGAAGTTAAGAAACAGTTCCTTTGGTGTACTTGTTTTTCTTTGAGATTTTTCATGCAATTTCATTTAGAAGAATTTTCCCATGGACTCAAATATCTGAAACGCATTAAGATATACTCCTCTCAAAATTATGTTTTGTAAACACTACTGTGGTTATTATTTCTACACCAAACATTATCTTTATTTATGGTTAAAATCCATATTAAGACATTCACTAAATCATGAAAGTAAGTCAGTTCAACATAACCGAAGCTATTGTCGGCTTTAGATTAACCGATTTGTCCTTTCACAATAACAAGTGAGACATTATAAGGAATATGTTTCTATAAACATGAAGTTATGAGCAATATGAGCTACACATTACATGTTTATTTGTGAATAAACGAATACGTTGTTAAATTCCACATCTCACCTTGTATTGTTTTACATATTAATTACTAATTATTTACACATTTAGTGAATAACTCATGCAGTATATACGAAAATAATTCGTAAACATACAGCTATACAGTGTACAGTTATCAAGGTTTCACGTTATCTTTTGGTTTTTAATTGCATTTCAAAATGTGTGTTTAACATATATTTAAAAGGGGCTTTGACTTTCTAATTCAAGTTCACTGAGGTGTCTCAAATTATCAGATTTAATTTAAATCATACAGAAATGTATATCCAAATTACAGTAAGTCTAAAATAAACAACAAACAATACATGTACTCGACAAAGTGCGTGTGTACTTAAGTCAAGACGCCAGCTAGAATTGGGAATCTTGAAGTAAGTTACTTACTTCGTGTGTGAAAACAAAATGAAACTGTTCTGAATAGCTAGTGATGATTTCTGCGGATTTCATGTTAACGGTTTGTTTTTCAAACATGCCATTTTTAAAAGTGTCTAAAATGTGTACTTTAATATGCAACTAAAACCACCAAAATAGAATACGAACTTGACAAGTTCAACATAGAACAGTATGTAAATACATGTAATACCTGTTTTCTTTTAAAACAACGTTGTTTAAAACACGACAAATCATATCGCGTGATACAACATTTTGAATATTTGATGTTAATATCGTTATGGAATAATAATGACATAGGTATACTTATAACAGTTTGAAATACAAACATTTGGTTAGTCTATGAATGCTTTGCATGAACAAACATGACAAGAGTTATTACAAAACTATGACTCCAAGTATCTCAGCCAAAGTTGACTTGTGTTTTTGTTTGCGTTCTTTTATGTGGTGATTGCTCCACCTTTTATCGCATACTATTGTTGACTGCCATTAGGTTGATAATTTTTCATTTGCATTAACTAAATTCTTTGTAGAAATTACGTAAAGCAAAAGAATGACTTTTGAGGTATTTTCTTTATTCGAATTTTGCATTCAACAATATCTGTTGTTGTAGAATTCATTCAACGGAAAAATTAAACTCCAAAACATAGAAATGAACTAAAGTTAAAAATCATTCAAGACTAATAAAGACCAGTCTCCTGACTTTTGACAAGCGAGAAATGCGGCAGCGGAAAATATATGTTGTGAGGTCTCAACCTTCCCCATATCTTCATTATTTCCCATAAATTTTACACAATTTTTATATTTTTTTCAGGGAAAATTCTATCGGTATGAATATTTCGAGTTAAAGATGTGGGGATTTGGGCAATGATTAAATTGTTAATGAACAGAAACATTTGCTGGATATAGTTAAAATAAAAAAGTAGTTTCCTGATCACATTCCTAAGAAATTATGTTGCCCATGGACACGCACTTAGAAATATTTCCTTTTAATCATGCGAGTAGGATATTTAAACACAAGTGTACCGATTGTCGATTTTAACTTAACCGACATTTCCTTATAAAATTCAAAATAAGTGTTTTATAGACAAAATAAATATAAGAAAAATGTTCTACACTTTACCCGTCTGACTGTAAAAAAAATAGTGACGTCTTGCTTAAATTCAACATCCCAATTGTTTTAATTCATCGATTATTCCAATTTTGATTAATACTGGAAATTCTAGAATCATTTAATATTGTTGAAGTACTCAAATATATATAATGTATATGTACACATTAAGTCAATTCAGGTATATATCGTTCTTTATAAGGTTTGCTATGAAGTTCTTGTATCCATTATAAAATAAACAAATAATCTTTCCTCGTCCTTTTCATGTTGACGAACATGAAAAATACATCATTGCCAATTATTTAATCGAAGGTATTAAATCGAAATGGAATAATGATAGCATATGTATAATGATGACTGTTCGTAACTTAAAAGACAATATAAGGTTTATCAAAGACCTAGGGTTCAAAATCGCTCAGGCAAAATTAACGTTGAATGAATCAAGAGACTCCTTTTGATCGGCTAGCTCTTCACGTGTTTAAGTTGTTATACATTCTTTGCGTTCATAATATGAAGTATGAAGTATGAGCCTTCTTGAAAAGTGCTTCGAAAGCAAATCATATTTAATAACTTATGATAGGATTCAGTACCACAACATAAAATGTAAGAGATCTTTAAAAGATATCAATATGATTCAGAATTTCCGAAATGGTTTGCATCCTTAATTCTATATTCATTTGATATGAGGGACAAAAAAAGGAGAAATGAATAAAAAGACATCATCGATATATTTGAAGGTGAGATAACAGTCTATTAATCTTAAATAAAGATAAGTAATTCTAGATTGGTCAAATATCAAACAGGGATTGAAGTCATATAAATATGTAAACAACGGGTTTATTTTGGCACAATGTTGTCAATATAAAGATATTTAATGTGACTGTCATACAAATGAGGTGTTAAGTTAGCTATAAAACCAGGTTTAATCTACCATGTTCCGCATAGGAAAATGTCTGTCTAAGTCAGGAATATAATCCATTCGTTTATGGATTTGAGCTTTTGATTTTGGTTTAATACTACTGACTTCCCGTTTTGAATTTACTTCGGAGTTCGGCATTCTTGTTATTTAATTTTTCAGAAAGTGTAGCCTGGCAGTCGAATGTTGACGATATAGTTGCAATGTTAATTCAACAAAAAAGCAAACATGTCAGTTGAGATGGCATTTGAAAGTGCATTTTTCTAAAAGCAGTCGATGTGAAAAGACATCATTGAAAGCAGAACAAAAGGAAAATTGCTTTTTAAATTAATGAAAAATCACTGGATAATAACGATAAACGGATATTAGCCGGAAGACAAATACCGATCATCTTGCTATTAAATCGGAATTGATATAAAATGCAGTTCCATATGATGAAGGTCATACAAGAACAATCCTTATAACCCATGGAATTTTCATTACGGTACTCATTAATTTTAGTCTATAGGTGCAGATGCCTTCAAGAAGAGAACATTCGCAAACTTTCCAGTATAATATTCAAACAACCGATATATCGTGATTTGTTAGTTACATTTAACACATTCCATTTTACTCAGATAAAGTATAACATATCTTAAAACAAATGAACCAAGCATAGAAACACATGTTAAAATCACATTTCGAACGACAAACCAATATGGATAATTTTATCAAAATATGCTTAACAATGTAAATGATGTACCACCTGTTCTTGAGGGGATTAATTGAATTAAAAAAATGCATCAACATTTCAGTCATCAAATGTATATGCGATTATGATGCATTATAAGTATAAAGAACACAATAGAAAAGAAAGCAGCACGAAAAGTCAAACAACTATATTCAGCAAAATACATCGGGAAAAGACTTCGAAACACATACCTATTGTATTTTGTCTTACCGTAAGACCTATTCCAATTTATAAATTATCGGATATGAATATTCTTAAATCAGTATCAATAGGAATGATTGAATTGAAACCAAACACTTTTTTTTTTTAAATATGGAACCGATAAGACAGATACTAATCGAAATATGATAAGTAGCACAAATACAACATAGTAATCGCATGGTCTTGATTACAATGAAAGTCTCTGGTTTGCAAATTTTTTTTTGGCATTTTAATAACCATTTTGTACCTTAAAGAAATTAATATGATTTTGATAAACGAGCAAAAATTTAAAAGATAAATAACTAGGTCAATATTACTAATTGATGATTATAAATAAAAGATAGAAATAAATAGAACTGGAATTAAATGATAAATATATCATAGTAAAGCGGACAGACCCTTTTACTTCTAACATTGAACTATATATTCTTCAAATTCAACTTATCAAACATAACATCATTATATTTAACCTATTTTGAGAGTAAAAACATTATATTCGTGACTTTTCCTACAGCTGACCACTATAATCTGTTCCGTTTGCTAATAGCATTCTTATTGGACGCAATATAGATCAAGACTGACGCCAGTGCATACGCAAATGTCTTCCAAGTCTTTATTTGAAGGTCGATAAATAACTAAAATGCGCTAACTACTGATAATGGGTGATCAGGGAAACTTTGTCATCACTTATACATTAACAATTGACAGTCGATTATGACAAGTTTTAATGGACGAACAAAAATGGAATAAATTGAAATCGGATATCTTTTACGGCTGAATAATGATAAGTAATGAAGTATAAGATCATTAAGGACATAGTCGCTAGTCAAGGATTTCCGCTGCCTACTGAAAGGGGATATTAAAAATATTCAAGACGCGTCTTGGTAAATCAAAAGTTTGACAGGTGCATGCAATATTAGGTATACTTGTACTGTGACTGCAAAACATTAATAATAACAATTATGCTAGAGTGGTCTTATTTAACAACGGAAATTTCTATCATTAAATGAAATCATAGACACTTTCACCGATTTCTATTGTAATTATATCATGTAAATTTATTTCATTAAGATATAAAAAAAAATATATAGCAAACAGTGTTCTCATTGTCTGTAACGAAGTGTTTCTCTGTATTAACCCATCTAAAAAGCTTTTAGACAAAAGTTGATGTCATTGATATTAGTCATTTTTGTTGAATTGGTGAAATCATTTAGAAAAAAATAATTAGCTCCAATGATTTTTTTTCAAAATGCCATATAAGCTGGCTAACAAGATATTCCAACTGAACGACTGAAAAATAATTGACTATTCAATATAAGGCTAAGGCATACTGTTAGAGGTAGTTCATTTGATCATTTCATTTGTAAGTGTTTACCGTAAGTTGTATATCTTTCCATGGTGTTTCACGTTCGTTGCCAGAGATAAAATTATTTTCATTTACCCTTCACCAGTCTATGAAAGAAGCGAATCCATAAAAACATATGAAATAGCGATATTGTCTAATATGAAATTGTAAATATACACACTCCATTCGGCAAAGTTGTTTTCGGCAATGAAAAATATGTTTTGTTAAGAAAATACCAACATTAAAACATATTGTACAAATTCATACAACATTTAAGTCTAAACATATATTGAAAAGTTGGTTAAAAAAAGAGTTTATGTCCGTATAAAAGTGCTGTGTTTTTCTTATACATGTTACAGTAAATAGGTGAAATTAGTAATTACAAGTAATTACTAACAAATTCAGTAAATACCTGTAATTACTAGTTGAATTAATGAGTACAAGTTTTTACTTATTGTCTCAGTTAGTACAGGTAATCATTGATTTTTTTAGTAATTTGTACAGCTATTTACTAACTTTATATTTTTGTTTCAAAGTTTGAGACATAATTTAGGAAACCAAACATGAAAGGTGACATATCTTGGTATTAATAAGGTCTTTGCATCAGAAACAAACACATTTATTCTAAAACCATTTGTTGGCATGACACGGGTTATGTTCTTCTCGCATATTGTATGATAACAAACCCCCAACAGGGATGGAGGTGAGGGGGCTTGATTTTCATATTGTTTAAACACAATATTTAATCAGTTTAATTGGGTCTTGGGTTGGCATGTTAGTAACGGCTAGAAGTCTCTGTTAATCTATGTTTTATTGACATTTTACTTAGTTTCTTTTGTAAACAATTTTGACATCGGACGCGAGTTTTGTGTGTATTACATTTTAATGTTGTGGCGCTGTTCTCCTCTTATATTTAATGCGTTTCCCTCAGTTTTAGTTTGTTACCCCGATTTTGTTTTTGTCCATAGATTTACGAGTTTTGAACAGCGGTATACTACTGTTGCCTTTATTTACTGTGCATACGTATATAGCTGTGTGTGTTTGTTCTTTTTTGGTTAGAGGTAAAGAAGGGGGTTGAGATCTATCAAAACATGTTAGCCTAGATGCATGTGTGTGCCTGTATCAAGTCAAGAGCATCAGGCCTTTGTTAGTCTTGTATGTTTTTATTTTTATTTTAGTTCATTTATGATGTTTTAAAGATTAGTATGACGTCCAGTTTCATGTATACATTTTTATGTAATTACCTGCTGACCCCAACCCTCCGGATGTGGGATTTCTTTCTGCGTTGAAGATGCATTGGTGGCCTTCGGCTGTTATCTGCTCTTTGGTCGGGTTGTTATCTTTGACATATTTCCCATATTTCCCATTTCCATTCTCAATTTTATATCTTATGCCAACAACTTATTGACTTGGTAAGACAAATGTAAAATAAAAGTTGTAAAAGATTTTGTGTACAGTTAAATCTTGAAAATTGCTAATTCCGATATATTACTGTCTGCTTTTCATTGTTTATTTCATAATAAACTGTGTGTAATAAGATCTTTGAATATTGTTTTACTGGTGTAGATATAGATTTTGTTATCAGTAAATTAAAACCATATTAAATATTATTCTTCTACAAATATACACTTTTACGGTACTACAATCTGTCGATACTTTTGGCATTGGACAAAGGTCATGTTTTCTCTGATTTTAATGACGTCTTTACACTAAATCTGTTGGATGTTGGTGTGCATATATTGATATTTTAGTCTTAGATAATAGATAATCAAAACCAAGGAGTTAACTAAGACTAAAAAACCATTGTAAATTTATAGATGTTATTGGCTTTGAACAGCTGTAACTGCGAGTACTTTCAGATCTTTTGTGTTTTTTGTTGTTATGGTGTTCAAATACCGGTGCCACGTCCTTTCTGTGTTAATGTGACAAGTATTTCTGATTTGTATAGTATGAGTGCTAACAAGCATGTCCGACCCCACCACATTATGTAAGTTCCCATCCCAAGTCAGGCGTCTAAGTCAATGGTTGTCGTTAGTTCAATTATGTCATTATTCTTTTTTTTACGTAAATTCATTTTCTTATGAATTAGGTCGTTTTTGTCTTAATGACTTTTCTAATATTTTCCATATTGATGTTTTAATAGCCGTCTATATTATATCTGTTCTTCTCATGATTGGAAGCTGTAAGGTATAATCATATTAAACCATATTACCAAATCTCCACAGAACAGCCATCTCAGTGAAATACTATTTACAGTTTTACAGTATTATTACCAGAAATTGAAATCATACACACAGACAGTAAATATATTAAAATTAACACAAATATAAACGAATTCTACTATATTTGCAATTTGAGTGTGCTAAAAATAACTTTCCCGCATTTCCTGTGGTATAGAAATTCAAGGTGGTACCCAACACTTTCACTGAAATTCATTTGGCCCGTTTAATTTTCAAAAAAATTTTGTCAAAGTATTTTCTTTTACCCTTTAACAAAAATATAAAAAAAATCAAAACGTTTTAACCAAGCGTTTTGTCAGAAAAATTACACTGGTTTTATAGCAGTTTGACAAACACCTATTTTGATCATTGAGAAGCTTAATATTCCTTTTACAACAAAACGTAATTAAAAATTTTAGCTGACTTTATAGAGTTATCTCCCTGTAGTGTGAGGTACCACCTTAAAGGCCATGACAAATGTTTCAATTTGTAATCAGAGTTATTATGTGACGGAAAATAAATTACAAGGTCATTGTTTTAGTACTCAATTTCGAAAGTCATTAAATGTTACAAATCAATTCAAATATTTCATATAGTTATAATGAAAACAAATTATTGAGAAAGCAAATAACAATCTTAATAATCCGATCAGCCATGATCTGCATAGCAATAACAATAATAATGCATCCCATCTCAGTTATGACAGCTCATTAATCATCAGATTTAATCTTGTTAAAGGCAATCAACTGTTGAGACAAGGAAGCCATTACATCTTTCTCAATCTAAAACTAACTGAATTTTTAGATTGCTTTCCAATTTTAAATGAAAAATATTTGTTCTTGGATTAGATTTAGCAAATGCATCATTTAAGTGCAAGTTATAAGTTTACTGTACTGTTTGGAAAATTTAATTGATTGGCGAGTTAAGTTTCAACTTGAAGTAGGAATCTACGGAAAACGCAATATTGAATATTTATTTCTCTTTTTTTTTTTTTTTCTTTATTATAATCTCACTTCTATATACATATCACATATTACAATTACACATATATGAAACATTTATATCAATTATTGTCATTTTTCCCTGAAAAGAAAAAAAAAAACAACAAATCGCTCATTTACTCTAAGTCAACAAATCGCTCATTTACTCTTAGTCTTCAAAATGTCATATACTAAACTGATTATATCAATGTAACTATTTTAATCAATCTATACTATAGTAAACTAATTGTATAAATATACTTTCTTTTTTTATATTTTCATTTTTATATATAAAACAATAAAATATTGAACTATTACAAGAAAATATACACAAAATGTTAGCATACGCAAATGTTATATTTAATTCATAGTTTTAAGTCCTAACAAAATAGGTTGGTTTCCAAACTAAATTTTGATACATAATAAACAATACAATTAAAAAGTTAATTCACGCATGAAACGGATCTTGTTTTTTCCAATAACTGTTCATTCCACAAAACACCACGGACAAAGTTTGTTAACTTCCGCGTATCTTTCTAATTTCGGAACATGAAAAACATAACTACTTATAGCTTCATCGTCCGTTTTTCTCAAATCTCTAAATCTATTAATATAATACATTGTGTCTTCATAATCTGATTTGTTCGTATCAAGATTCACATGATTAATTTTCTGCTTTGTTGTATTACAAATAACTATTGTATCTCTCTTTTTAATTTTTCCTAATACGAGATCACCTTCTGGTCGTCTGTTAAACACTATTTTCTGATAATGGCTATCGTTACACGGACTGTTCCCGGTAATTATCGATTTGGATGCGACTGTTTTTATTTCGTCATCTATTTCTACACGTTCACATTCCTTTATATTTGTGTGTGCACTTTGTTTTTTAACTTCCAAACTCGTTCCACATATCGAACTACGACACACTCTTTTTTTCTGGTGGCGATTCATGATTGCTTTTATTGATTGACTTATTAATAGACACTCGTACCGGGTGAGTAATTTTCGCTACAGGTCTAATATTTACTTTTTCGGGGGCTACCAGCGGGATATCTACCTTGTCAATTTGTTCATTTTCATCACTTGATTCACTCATATCTTCCTCCGAACTATCGCTTTCTATGTCACTAGTGTCTAGATCGTCGTCGTTTTGTGTACTCTCTATTATTTTATCTTGCCACGTTTTTAACCGTTTAGTGTCCCTGTCTTTGTTGGATCTCGACTTATGCTTTACACTTTTGTTTACATTCACCAATTCACCTCTGGTCCAAATCAACGAAATTCTCATTTTATCACCTAGGTAATTCGAATTCCAAGTAAAATTTTCATATTCGTCTACAATACTGTTAATAAGCGCAAATAATGGTTTTGGTAATTTCTCCATTATAATATCCCTGCTTCGTACCTCAATATTTACACATGAAGAAGTAAAGTTCACAAAACATCAAATAAAGTCATTATTTTTGCAAAAATGTCAGTAATAAAACTTACATTACTGTTAGGAAAGCGTTTTTAACTATTCCGGCTGGTAATATCCAAATCCAATAGAAAAATATAACTTCAAAACAGGACAAGCAAAATATACGTCTATATCAGTGTATGGTGTACTCGACTTCTCCTATATTTCTCTTTACTTTATTAAGCTGTCTCATTTTCTCTTTATTTCGTCATAGACTTACTTGCTACTTCATTTTTCGAAACTCAAAACACTGTCATTGAAAAAAGGGGTGCGTCATATTTATTGATGACATAATTAACACACATGTACAAATTGACGCAACGGAACAATTAATGTATTGCTATTTTTATGGAGAGTAATAAATAAAAACATCAATAAAATCACTATTTTATGTTTGAAAATTGTTTCATCAAACTTACAGCATTATATATTTCAACATACCCAGACAAAGTGTGCAGTACTATACGTAAAAATCTCTTTTCAAATATTTGATTTATTCTAATTACAAATTTTAAAAGTAAAATTACAGAAATAATTCTAACAGGAAAGTCCCTAATCAAATGGTAAATTCAGCTCAAACAGATCAAACGAATGGATGACAACTCTCATATTCCTGAACTGATGCAGGTATTTTCAAAAGTAGAAAATGATGGGGTGAACCTGGTTTTATAGCTAGCTAAACCTCTCATTTGTATGACAGTCTCATCAAATTCCATTATAAGGACAAGGATGCGTGAACAAAACAAACACATACAATAGGTACAAATGTAAAAAACAAATGGGGTTACAATAGTCAACATTGTGTTATATTAATCCCTATAAAAACACACAAATGTAAAAAAGCACAAAAAGGCATACATCAAATTATACAACTTCATTTTGCGTTTTAATAAAAGATTTTATTTATCTATGTTAAATCCACCAATAAAGGATTGAAATATTTTCAGTACTGAGACCGAATCCTTACGCTAACAGACACATGGTTAGATTAACATTAACTGACGTAGAATTGCGCGTTTGAGGTCACACAGATGGTAGATATAAGATTAATTTAGTTTTTCAAAGTATAACGGGATGCACGAGTACAGAGTCACGTCAAATGAATATCACAAAAAACAGACTCAACAGAAAAAGTAATATTAGTTAAGACAAATAAAAGAATACTATAAAAGAGGGACGAAAGATAACAAAGGGACAGTCAAACTCATAAATCTAAAACAAACTGACAACGCCATGGCTAAAAATGAAAAAGACAAACAAACAACAGCACACATGACATAACAATGGTGTAGCCTATTATATACATATATACTTACATGTATGTGGTGTGATTTCCAATGCGACAAATGAAATGGATGTAAGCAATCAAAGGCCATTGCATAGCCTTCCTTAATGACCAAACCCATACCGTACCTATAAAAGTACTGAACACAATTTATCAAGAAAACAAAAAAAAAAAAAAGGTAAGCTTATCATTCGTTTATGTTTTTTCCTCTTAAACCAGCTGTACATTTAAGTCTTGCCTAATGGAACACATACTGAGTGTATTATCATGGGTTAGAATTCTAGAATTCGTTACATTTTGTTTTGATAAGGTCCTTTTCCTATCCTTATTTTGTATTGCCCACACAGTAGCCTTAGTTGACATTAATTATCATAGATATTGACATACTGTTTACAAAACAAAATCATTACGGTTTTCCCAAGTTTGGCCTTTTTTAGTTAGCTTTCTATGTTTTTTTATTACATTTAGATCATTTATATGTTTTGGAGTTAATGGTTAATGTGATGTCCATTTTCATTGAACTAGTACACATTTATTAATTTTTTGGGGGAGAGGGGGCGGGGGCAAGCTGAGGCCCGCTTCCGGGTTCGGGATTTTTTCTTTGTGTCGAAGACTCATTGGTGGCCTTCGGTTGTCTTCAGATCTTAAGTCGGATTATTGTTTCTTTGACAAGTTCCCAATTTCCATTCTCAATTCTAGGAATAGACTTGTACCTAAGTTGTATATGACAAAACCTTTTAGAAATTTGCGTCTCAATACACTTCAACTTCCTAGATTTGAGAGTCACTGACAAGTCAACTGTAGTTAAACACGCGTCTGACATACAAAAATGCAATCCCGGTATATATGATTATTTAAGTCATAATAAACGAGTGACAGGTGAAAAATAATGTTATTCCAATTCTTTAACCAATGCATACAAACATCATAAACTTAATAGTCTTCTGTGAACGATTTTATCATTTTGTTCGCATTAATTTCGTATAATCGTCATTTTTTTTTCAATCGGTCAGTGTTGTTGTGAAAATATCACAGGTAATTAAAGTTCGTGTTTTGAAGCCGAAGTTTAACGATTGTCACCTGTTTGTCAACAAACAACAAATCAAAGTACTGAAGTACTGAACATCAGAGGACCTCAAGTTATGTTGAATTGTTGATAAATGACAGGTGTTTATATAATACCTGCCAGACAGAAATGTTCACCTTACTATATAGTACAAATAATATAATTTGCTATCATATCTGAGATACTGACTTGAACTAGGAAACTTAACTTTGTGAATTATCAAAGATTACGTGGTCAAATGAGAACTATTAGATTGGCATTATGACCATATGGTTGCACAAATACAAAAATCATTGCATATAACTTATAATAGAGAATCAATATAGCAAACAATTCTTCGAGTATCTATATAGTCACTCACTGAACTATGAAAAAGAGGTTCAAGACAATCATATTAAAACAGATAAATTGTAATATTAGGACTAAATATACCAGATGAACAGCAAACTCATAAATCGAAAAGAAACTTACAATTCCATGACTAAAACTGAAAAAAAACATGCAGACAAATAAAAGTGCACTAGAACAACATAGAAAACTAAAGACTGAGCAACACGAACCCCACCAAAACATGGGGATGATCTCAGGTGCTCCGGATGGTTAAGCAGATCCTGCTCTACAAATGGCATTATTAACAATGTTTGTACATGTAGTATCTAAGTCTTCTATTTTCTGAAGCATTTAGCTTTTGGATCAACTGCTAATTAAATGGATGTTAACACAGCAAGATTACTATCCCTTATTCTAGATTTTTGTTGCAGTCAATACAAACTTTTTAAATGTTCATAAATAGCTTCACTGAGTTATCTTGGTTTTATTGTAATCACAGTCAATCATTTATTCATTATATTTTTTTTTAAATCAGCAGCTATACATGTACATTGTAGGTTCTGTTTTCTAATTATTAAATGGTTCATTGTAAATATTACAATGTATTATATGTAGATAGCCTTTCGCTATTAATGGTATTTTTGTAAATTGAATTTCACAACATCTGGATAGTTTTTCAACTGTTAGTCTTTTTTTTACTTTGTTCTAGATTTAATACTTTGGATACCCCTGGTTTTAGCAATGAGAATATTTTGCACCATACATATAGAACACAACTACCATATGAATGTGTTGGTCCTTAGTAAGAAGCCTGTAAAACAGGGCTTGTAATTTTTTGGTGTATATCTTGAATTTCAGTTTGTTCATTGATGTGACCATTAGTTTTCTTGTATATATTGTTTAACATTTGTCATTTCATGGCTATTTCTAACTGATTTGTGTATAGTTTTTTTCTGATTGTAAAAATGTTGTATGTTAAGCTTTATTTCTTTTTCATCGTTTTGTCTAGAGCTGGTGTCTGATTACCAATCATACATCCCAGGGTTTTTTTTTTTTTTTTTTTTTATGAATAATGACAACAGTTTGGTTTTAATTTTCATTTTAATATGTATGTACATTTAACAACATAAAACAGTATGTATGCATGTATAATCTCATTCCATCATTATTATTGGTCATTGGTGGTATATAGTTATCTTTAAATTTAACAATGTACTGTGAAAGAGCTATCTTCTAACAGATACTTAGTATTATGGTTATTGTGAAACCACTGATTCAAATGACAAGGTTCACTTATTGCCCAAAATGACCTAAAATATAAACAGTTACTTTACCATAAAACTCCAAAAAGTTCACAATTTGGTTCGTAAATGGGTCTATTTCAAAAGTCTTAACGCTCAATTAATCAGTTCTTTTCATGATAGTACATTTTATGTTCCAAATGTGTCAAAATGTGATGATTTTGGACAATTTTTAGACCTGAAAGCTTTAAGCCTTTAGGAAAAAAGATTTGGCCGCCACCTACCATCCAAAATGTTTTGTAACCAAAAGAATCCAAATCTGATATATACAATTTATCAATTTAAAAACTTTTTGGATCTTGGATGGCAGCCAAGGTTAATTATGCCAAAAACAATTAAAGTATTACCATAGTTATCTGTGGTATAATTTTCACAATTATTCAATGATTTTGTTGCATGTGTATGGTTTTCGAAAAGAAAAAATAAAGATGGCAAAACCTGAACGAGGCCGCCTGATTTGTTTAAGTGACATAAAACAACAGAGTCAGTGTGGGTCACTATGCTAAACTGCCCGCTTTGCACCAGCCAATATAAATGAATGCCTATGGTGGAAATCGAACCCACATACACCAACTCTGTTGTCCCTATATTTTTAAATGAACAAAAAATTGTCAAGAACAAATTTAAAACAATGTATAAATGTGTTAAAATTTAATTATCAAATCATACATGAAAATATAATTAGGTAGATTTTCGGTGATTCAGATGTCAACTAAGATTGAAGTCCCAAAGGCTTCCCTGTACAGCTACATGAATATACAGCGTAAAAGGGTTTAAAATTGCAAAGGCAGATTTATTGGGGGAGGAGGGAGCTGAAGGCACGCCCTTTTCAGGGAGCTTCATGTATGGTAAATGCGTAGTCCTTTTTTTTATAGCTTTACCCAAAATGTTGACTTGCTAGACCCCTTCCCCTTTAAAAATCCTGGATTCTCATCCGATTTGATATTTTTAACTGTTAACAATGTTAGCTGAACATTTTGTTTAAATTATCTAGCATGTACATGTGATTTTAATCGTGGACATTTTAAATTCCTGTTAACTAATGCGTGACGTGGGCTTCTGGTACATAATAAAACATGGAATTATTCATCCAAACTCACAGAAAGATTCCTGAGACTTAAATTTCCACAGAATAATAAATTATTAAACAATAAAATTTTAAACATTTCGAACATTTAACATTTTGATAAAATAAAATAATTCACTAACCCTTTGCCATGTTGCAGTTCAACTTTTAATCTGGGGTTCCTGAAAACTTAAAATATATCTTGCAGTCATATGCACTGCAGCAGAACATCCAATTTCTTTTCTCTCTAACGTAACCCATCAACAATGTATATGCACATCCATCGCTGTGGAAAAATCTTGTCTAACCACCCAATTTTTTTTTTTTTTTTTTTTTTTTTTTTTTTGTGGTAATGAGCACTGTTGAATAGTTTTAAGTTTTATATTTGTCTGTGGCAAATAAGAGTTAGAAATATTATTAAAAAGAGAAACATTATAAAAAGATAAAAATATTTGCACATTTAAATGGACAGGGGAACTGTTACATTGAATGCCACCAATGGCTTAGCAAAAGGGGCATTACAATTGTAATAACTAGTAAAGATGCATTGGGACTGAGAAAAGCATTATTCATGCATTAGTAGTTTATAGCATACAGTTTAAAGTACTTATGTATATGTGCAAACAAATGTCTAATTACTAAAATTTTATATGGATAAGGTTATACAATTAAATACTGCTGTAGTGTATGATTAGCACATATCATCAAATTATCTTATAATTTCTACAATACACGTACATGTCATGTATTGTCAAAATTATACAATACTTTTAGGAAGACTTATAAAAAACAGGACAGTTACTCTATATCTATCATGTTTATATCTCCAAGACTGTAAGGATTCTCTCAATATATCTTTAGGCGTAGCCTAGTAAGTTAGGTACGGACTTAAAGGCACTTGTTTCTATCAATGAGGGGTTTATTATCCACACCCATATGAAAAATCACGAAATCACTTGATTTTTCGTACAGGTGTGGATAGTTAACCCAACATTGACAGAAACAATTGCCTGTGTATGTCACTTACATGTATGGTAATTCAGTATTATAAAATGTGATTTACCCAGACTCTGTCATTTTAGTGTAAAGTAAGACGAAGATTCTTCCAATATGACATAATAACAATAAAATCAACCAATAATTACATATAGCTTACATACGTGACATATTCAAAGTCATTACAAATTCGCGTTTTTCATTCCAGTTTTAAAGGGACATAATTTACATATACATTACTAATGCAGCAAACTTAGTCGGAGAAGGAACGAAAATCCGACAAAGTATCTTAAAAAAAAAGTTCCACGTGTGTGTGTCTCATTGGCGGTTCCAAAAGGGGGGGTCCGGGGTTGGCACCCCCTTTTTTGGCCGATCAAAGCATTTGAATGGGGACATATAGTTGGAACCCCCTTTAGTCCTGGGTTGGAAACCCCCTTTTCAAATGGCTGTATTCGCCCCTGTTGAAGGTTACAAGAGCGCAATTATTCATAATGCATTTTCCATAGGGTACCACTGGTCTTCCGTATTTTTTTCCCTCGAAGACTACCCTTACAGAACTGAAATGTTTGCAGCAGGTCTGCAGCATACTTGCTGCAGGTCTGCTGCAAACAAAAAGCTTGCAGGAACCCTTTGAATAATGTTTGCAGAAGTTTGCAGCTAGCTGCGAACCTCCTGCAAACATTGCAGCTTTTTGCTGCAAGCTTGCGGCAAGTTTGCAGAAACTTTTATGTTTGCAGTAAGATTGCAGGAAACTCTAGAATTTAAGGGATGTTCGCAGCTAGATTGCAGGAATCTTTGACAGTTCTATATGTTTGCAAGAGCATTGCAAGAATTACATAAAACGAATGAGCATGCCCATTGGTAACTTCCTGGAAGATACAGATTTGAAATTTGAAAATGTTGAAGGTGTTTGAGTCATGTTATCATACAATGTAATAGTATTCAGGGAGTATTTTAGGTTGGAAATTAAAAGAAAAGTTTTCAAAGACATTTGTTGTAAGTATTGATTCTTCATAAACGTGTAAATATATGAAATTTCACCTCAATAAATACCTGCATGAAGTTTTGTGTTGTTATAATTCAAGTTGAATTATGTAAAAATATTAATTAAAAAGCAGAATATATGCACAAAATAAATTTCAAATAAACCTTTTTTCGTATTTTAGATATGCATGCAATTCATTTTAGCACGTACTTGAACAACAAGAAATCTTTAAATTATTTTTTAAAGAAAAAAACCTTTGCTAAGATAATTATGCAAATGATAAATTATTCGAATTATTGTATGTATGTATGTAACCAAACTTTTCAGAATTTACTGTGTAATAAAGATAATGTGATGTGTATGCACAACATGACTTAATTGGTTAATATTGTATAATCATTTATGTAGTTCCTGCAAGTTTGCAGCAAACACGCAGGAGAAAAAATAATTTGAATATAAATGTTTGCAGCAAACACGCAGCAGGTCTGCTGCAAACACGCAGGAGAAAGATTAATTTGCATAAAAATGTTTGCAGCAGGTCTGCAGCAAACACGCAGCAGGTCTGCTGCAAACACGCAGGAGAAAAATTAATTTGCATAAAAATGTTTGCAGCAGGTCTGCCGCAAACATTCATTTGCATATAAATGTTTGCAGCAGGTCTGCAGCAAACACTCATTTGCATGGTAAATTGTTTGCAGCAGACCTGCAGCGTATTTGCAGCAAACACGCTGCAAACACAGACTCTGTGGTCGCTGCAAGTCTACAGCAAGTTCGCAGCAGACCTGCAGCAACTATTTGCAGGAGGCTGATTTTTTCGGTAAGGGTACACAAACTAGGGGAAAACGGGTAGCAGTTCCTGTTTCTGGAAATGTACAAGGGCTTACAACAAAAAAAAATTTAGTGTCATGTGACTCAAATTGACTTAAAATCCAGTTGAAAAAGATCGTCTTTTTTTTTTCCATTAATGAAAAAGGCATATTTTTAAAGGCAGTGCATTTGGTAGTGTCGGCCTTGATAGATTTTGTCCTACCCGATTCCTCGTTATTACCTTAGACGTATTTTGCCAAGGCATTTGTGGGGCATCCGGGGTAACCCTTTCCCATTTAAAACATACAGATGTTTAAAAAAAAGGATATTTTATACATAGAAAAAATACACTTTTTATACTTTGAGGACTGAGCGAATCAGGTGAGTGTGTGAGTTCGTATGTTTTATTTTGTTATATTGTATTATGCTTAGGGAAGGTTAGCTTTCTGGTAAAAAGACCCCTCACGGCCTGGATGGTGAATTGGGTAAGCAAATGATCACATTAATCTGTATCGATACAGGCTCCAAATGCTTCCTTTATACGCCATAACTCATGGTGGTGATCCTTATAAAGGATGCTTGTACGGAGACAAGAAGAAGAATGGCTCCGACGGGCAGAAATGGAAGATATTTTCTTTACTTCGTAATATGTGAATATGATTTTCAGAAATTTTTAAACCTCATTGGAATAGCTTTCGATTAAATTTTATTCCAATCCTGTATCATACATCAGAAGCCCTATAAGATTCTGGGGCGGTAAAATGTAAACAAATAATTGCGCTCTTGTAACACATGTGTAACCCTATAAGTGATCTACTTAATATTACTTTAATACGAAGAAAATATATTTTACTCAAACAATTGTTGAGATCTAATATAAAAAACAAATTGTTGCAATAAAGAATGTACACAAAAAGTAACTTATGTTTAAAAGCCTTGCATGTTCTCGTTTCCCCAACTCAATCAGCTGGTTTTTTCATAATGGCGACAGGGAACGAGAAAATTATTTTCATATTGTGCCAGATTAAATATTCCTGGTTTTGCCACGATAATATGATAGACAAATATGCTACAAACGGTTTTAAACAAGTTACTCAAAATCTAATAATTGAAATATATAAATATATAACCTTTCTGTGTATAAATTCCTGTATTGATCGCCTCTCGTGTTTGTTCAAGCTCGCTCTTGATGAATGCGCATTGGTTGTATGCATCCGCAACAACAATTTGTCGGTACGTCATTGATATTAAAGACCGTTTGACTAATAATCTAATATTTCTAACGACAAAACATTTCCATATTATTAATTTGTATTTAATAAAAATAAATTTTCTAAGTATCCATTGAAAGCATGAATTTAAAAGAAGCGATAAGGAATTTTATTTTGCACTATATAATGCGCGCGGATCTATAATTTTTATAGGTCTGTTATCATTCCAAAACTAATTATATATGCACTTAATGATTCAAATTAAGCGGAAAATTAGGCGATGGCAATACACCCGAGTCCCTGACGGTCCTCTGATGTGAAAAGTATGGATATTGAGCACGTGTTTAACATGAACAATCAGATAATAGTTTATTTTAAGGACATCCATGAGTATTGTGATCACTGAATTTTTACGAAATGGGTCACACTGAGGTCACTGTGCATACGGAAAATATGTCGGGGGAAAAGTAAACTTCTTCTAAATATGAAAAAAATAAAGAATTTTCTTCAGAAGAAGTATATGTTCATAAGTTTTATATTGAAAACTATCCATTGAGTTATAAAAAAACATATGCATTATCTTTTTTTTAACTTTGAGGTTATGTATGACTTTAATCTTCAACCTTTGATTACGATATTTGTCAGCTCGAATCGTGTGAAAAATTGAATGAGGATTGAACACACTCAGCATAATTATACATGCGCGCACTGCTGAATAGTTGTAGCGGGGAATAAACTGCGGCAAATTTAATAAAAGTGGTGCTTACGTAAATTAATCGAACTGGTCATTTTAAGTTAATTGACAAACAAAATTAGACAAGTACTGTTACCTAACCATATTCCAGACAATTTTATTTCGCTGGCAGATACTTACTTGCACAGCTGCACTGACTGAAGTTCTCATTAACTACCCAAGCAGTCATTCTTATATGTGCTCGATACATGCGCTAAATCAGTGTTCAGAAAAGCTTTGTCTTCTTTTCATGACAACTTTATAAATAGGTCATCGATGTTTCTTTAACATGATATTTATTTTAGTCTGGCAAGTTGTGTAGTTGCTGCAAGTAAAACGCGGAATGAAGGCTGAAACCGTGCACGAACAGGTCAGATGACCTTTCCCAAATCTCTGATACTCCAAAACATGTGTAGGCCCCGATCGACATTATTTGAAATGGGCTATAGCTATTTAAGATAAAATTATTAGTGTGCCAACTAAAATCAATCAATTAATATGTACAAATGTACATCTAAATACATTTATAATTTCCTCCTGTTAGTAGTCAGTTTTGTGGTTAAGGATAGAGTTTTAAAGAAAGTATTCGGTCGATAAATTTATCACTAAAATGCACTCAAATATAGTTTTAAGATTCTCATTTTTCTGTTCTCTTATAACGTTTTGTTTGCCTTTCATAAATAAAACATATAACAATGTCTTATTTGGATTGTGTCTTTGATCTTTGACTACCTTGATGTTTATTCAGGAAAGAGACTCGGTCTTAGGAATCAAAATATGTTAAATACGCACAGAATACATGCAGACATACATAACTTATCAATTTCAGAAAATCACTATTCGCATTATAGTACGTTATATTTCCTCGTCTTTTTTAATACTCAAAGCAATCTGTAACTTTTGTGTTTATAGTGCCTAACAAGATTTTGTGAGGGAATTCGATGTTTGCTATACCACTGTTTATTTCAACGCACTTTATGAGAATACTTTTGTACCAATCAAAATGAAAAATTTTGCAGTGTTTTGAGAAATGATTTTATTTTGTAGTTACGTATTGTTTTTGAAACATGTTATGTTTTAAAAGGACAAACTTTCTGTATAAAGTCAATAATTATGTGGACTTTTGAAGCCCAAACTTTGTATGGCCTTAAATACATAAATGAAAGATCCAAAAACTGTACTAATACAGATCTACATGTTTATGAAATTATATCAAATTGGTTGCAAAATTTTTATTCGTTATTGCAAAAAAATAAATTTTTAATATCTTACATTTTCTCCCTAACCATTTTACCCCTATTACTTATTATAATGTGGACCAGTCATTGCTATTGAATATTACGCAATTTGATTGGGTAAAGTTATTATTAGTTTACCTTCAAACTGTTAATGCTTTACATACATGACTATTTATTAAATCAGAACGTGCATGAATGTGACAATAACTAAAATGACCTTCAATCTGGACACTGGATGAGTCCATGTTATGTTTTATCAATGAAAGTATAGGTATGAAAGGTAAGAATTGCCAATTCTCCTATTTTCACAAAATTTTCCAAATACACAGTAGATAGATTATTTTTTAATAGTCAATTGCGGAGAAAAACAGAAAAAGTGTACCATTAAGACGGTATATTCCAACCAAGAAGTCATTTTTCGGAGAGAAATGTCAAAATACACTTAACACACGGCTACGCCAGGTAAAATTATTATTCATCTTACAAAAAAACAACATTTTTCAGTCTCATAGGAACATGCTTATTACAATTAATCCCAAACTAAGGTAAATAAAGTCAAAATATGTCCGATCTACCTATTTTTGGAGCAAAAAAGTCAATACGATCGTTTTAAGGTCAATTTTGTCTACCTCACAAAATCTTGTTAGGCACTATAACTGTTTTTTTTTATCATGAAGTTTTTCAATAATAAATGCATGCTATTTTAAGCTAGGTTCACACTGCCGATCAGATCAACTCGATCAAACCCGATCAAGACAAATTACGTGATCGGGAGACTGGTCTGACTCAATCGACATGAATGTTCGGGATAGTCTACCTTGCTCGTCATCGATCTGACTTTCTACCCGAAAGTTTTTGACATGTCAAAAACATTCGAGTAAGGATCGAGAAGCAAGTCACTCGAGAAGAGATCGAGAATTCGTCTAGTAGCGGTCGAATTGATCGGGAAAGGATCGTGTAGAGATCGAGTTTTGTCGGAATACAAAAATTTTACCAATCACTACTCGATCATTTCGACCTTTGCTCGACTAATGTCCGATCATTTCCAGATTTACTCGACTAATGCCCATTCGCTTTCAGATCACTGCGACTTGTATATTTATATTATCCCAGCCCAACTCGACCAATACCCGATCCCGTCGCGACCACATTCGACCACTCTTCACTCTACTCGGCCATACACGAGAACACATGATTGCTACACGATTCTCTGAAAGTGTGTGCAAATCTGATTAACTCTCATAACTATGCTTTCGCAAAAATATTTTGGCAACATTATTCTTAACTGTACAAAAAATCCTCAATGTAAAGTACGTGTCTTTACTTTTGTAAAGAAATGTATCATTTTAAAAGAGAGACAAAAGACACCAAGGAACAATCAAACTCAGAGGTCGAAAACAAACTGACATAGCCATAGCGACAAATGGTAACCGACGAGAAGACAAACAGCAGTCCACATAACATAGAAAACTAGAAACTTAGCAACACGTAACCCAACAAAACCTGGGATGATCTCAGATGTTTCGGAAGGGAAGAAAATCCTGCAAATTTGGCACTGGCGGATTTTTCAAATATTAAAGTAATTGTGCAATAATATTAATTGTTAGACTACTGTTGACTAAGTTATCTTTCAAAGTTGGTTTATAAGAACATCAAGATTAAAGTTTTCCTGTTTTATGGGCTATTTTCTGTTTTGTCTGCCCGTATTTTCCGTTTGTCCAGAAATGTTTGTAGCATAAAAAAAAGATGTGGTACAATTGCCAATAAGACAGCTCTTCACAGAAAACCAAATGATACAGAAATTATCAATAACAACTATAGGTCACCTTACAGTAAAAAAAAATTCATTCGCACTGTTTGACGTAATTTCACACAAAAATGAGACGAAAGACAAATATTTTTTTATTTGGTGCAAATTCTTTTCTAACAGTAACGATACAAACTGTTCAGCGAGCACAAGTTTTGTTTCTAACATACTTTTGCAAGTTTGAATCAACTTTGACAAACTATACATTGTACACTCGCTTCAAATGCGTCTACGGTTTGCCGTTCGTCGTTTGTTAATTCAAACGATGCATTTCTTTCTAACTTTAACATTAAATCAATTATCTAAACGTGTTCTTGCTTGTCATAACTCAAAACATTGTCTAAAATTACTTGAAATTCCATTCCCCTCTAACCAAACGATGCATGTGTTTCTACTCCTGTTATGTTTAACAAACTATAACAAACGGCACACAACGTTTACCAAACTTTGGTTAGAAATAATTGCACTCTTAATCTCTGGATAAATATATGTAAAGTTGTATATATTTGACAAACAGTACGCTTTTATTTGTAAGAAACGATATGATGGGATGGGAAAGTTTATGTATATTGCTATCTAACATAAGTACTAATCCAGTGACAGATCTCATTTTGTGGTGTCATTTCCAAAAAAGAGCAATAAAACAAATCAGTGTCCACTCTGAGGAAGTTTTTATAAACATTGGGTTCCTCTTTATTAAAAGTGCAAGTCTCTCAAACTGCCCACACAGTGGTCGTCGTGTCAGCCACTGCATCACCTAGATTTCTCGGCGCCTGTTGATGTCTGTACCATCTTCTTCGTTTTCTCTGAACTCTACAAGCTCCGTCACAGCTATTAACCTGTCTCTCTGAGCTCTTACCACCTTGCCAACAAATCCAACTGCTTATTTCTATATAGATATTTTAAATGTATGATTTTATTTTGACCTTCTACTGAATATAACCAAATAAACGGAAAATGTGTCCATGGGACACCAATAATGCCCCAGCTAGCATATATAACATAATAAAGGGTCATGTTGGGACGTACGTGCGTACGGATGGACAAGGGTAACACTAAATGCCCACTCCGGAGCGGCAGGGAATAAAAAATTCGGACTTTTTTTTACTAAAAATTGCATACCCGACCAATTCCCGATTATCTCTACGACACATATACGATCAGGTAGATCTGGTCTGGTCGAGATCAGGCTGAGATCGTGAATAGTTGATTTGGTCTAGCTAGTCGAGTAAAGATAGTGAATTGATCGGAACTATCGAATAAGTAAGACTTAGTATTCATTTTGTTGTCGGGATGGAGTCGTGATGGAGTCTTTAAGGAGTCGTGCATGGTCGAGTTAAGGTCGTGTACAGTCGGATGGCGGTCGGGAAGAACTCATAAACAGGCCCGATCAAGAATTTGGTTGAGCTTGTTCATGGAAATAGGGACAATTGGGATCATCGAGTTGATCTGATTGGCAGTGTGAACCTAGCTTTACATTTGTTTCAAGTTACATGAGGTAACGTAATCTAAAATGATACAACTTTTTTAATTTCTTTTAAGATTAAGATATTATGTTCTTCTCGGTACCTATGATCGCAATAAAAACGTAAACAACACTTTAATTTCAATGTTAAGGAGTACTTATTGCGATCATATTTTAGATTTCTGTATCGATGTAGCACACAAGTCATATAATCTACTGTCATGCCCTTAGTCTGCTTCTTTCTGTTTCTATTTATTCTTGTAAATCAAGCGAATAGATAGCAATAAAATATCTTCTGAATTCGCAATTTGAATTTATGTCCCAAAACTCACTCAATATATGATATGTTTCTTCGCGGTACCCATGCTCGCAATGAAAAAAAGAAAACAACACTTCAAGTTGATAAGGAGTACGTATATATGGTGAGCATATTTAAGATTTCTCTATCGATGTATTTACTGTCTGTACTGTCATATCCAATTAAATTATATTAAAATAATAGATCTTTCTTCGCGGTACACATGCTTGAAATAGAAAACAACGTTTTAAGTTGAAGGATAAGCAATAGTATGAGGAGCATATTTAAAATTTCTCTGTCGATTTAGCACATATAGAAGCTTTACTGTCATATCCTATAAAATTCTAAGTCTTCTTTTTTCGATTTCATTTTGTTGTTCTCGTAAATAGATAGTTATTTTGAAGAAATAGCTTCTAAATACACCGTTTTATTCTGTGTCACAAAACGAAACAAATAAAATTGAGAAAGGAAATGGTGAATATGTCAAAGCGACAACCACCCGACCATAGAGCAAACAACAGCCGAAGGCAACCAATGGGTCTTCAATGTAGCGAGAATTCCCGCACCCGTAGGTGTCCTTCAGCTGGCCCCTAAAATATGCATAATAGTACAGTGATAATGGACGTCATACTAAACTCCGAATTATACACAAGAAACTAAAATTTAAAATCATACAAGACTAACAAAGGCCAGAGGCTCCTGACTTGGGACAGGCGCAAAATTGCGGCGGGGTTAAACATGTTTATGAGATCTCAACCCTCCCCCTATACCTCTAGCCAATGTAGAAAAGACTTTAGTAAAAGAATAACAATACGCACATTAAAATTCAGTTCAAGAGAAGTCCGAGTTCGATGTCAAAAGATGTAACAAAAGAAAATAAATAAAATGACAATAATACATAAATAACAACAGACTACTAGCAGTTAACTGACATGCCAGCTCCAGACCTCAATTAAACTGATTGAAAGATTATGTCTTCATCATATGAATATCAGGTACAATCCCTCCCGTTAGGGGTTTAGTATCATACTATCATAAAATATATGAGAAGAACATAACCCGTGTCAAATATATGATTAACATATGTTGGTTTTCGGTAGCCATGCTCGCAATAAAAAAGAAAACAACACTTTCAGTTGAAGGTCAAGGAATACGCATGGTGAGCATGTTTAAGATTACTCCATTGCTGTAGCAAAGAAACAATCATTATTGACATATTATATAATATTGATTGTTATTTTTTAAGTATGAAGAGAAAATACCTCAAGGTAACTTCTGTAAGTCTTAGAATGAAAAAAAAGTTGGTCACTTATAAGAATCTAGACCAGGTTCTACATATTTTAGCAAGATGTTTTTCTCTGTTATTTTTTGTCTTTTCTTTATTCTTTATGTTTTTTTTATGTTTGCTTATTTTTCTCTATTATTTTAATCCACATACAGTTTCTAAAGTAATATGTTTACTTTATTTGTCACAGTCCTCCGAGAATTTCTTGCATATTGCATAATCCTATATTTTTGTACATTTATTGAAATAGACTTTCTTTCGATTGTATGAAATCTACAGAATATTTCATAAGAACAAACAATGATTGCCACTTAGCCATAGAATAATCAATCCTTCAATTCGTTTCGAACTTTTTCAGCATCAAGATTCGAGCATAAGGTTTTGTGTTTTTTCCCCCTTTTTTCAAATGCATAATGTATAATATAACATTCACCCCCTCAACTCATCGGTATACGACTACAGCTAATGACCCATTATGTTTGGGGTGTAAGGGGAAGGGGAGATCTCGTTGTCCAACATAGTTTTTTTTTAAATTATAGTATATCTATTCTTATGTTTCCCTTTTCTTATTAATGCCTAAGATTTAATGGGGTGGGAGTGAAAGAAGAGAGTTGAAATAAACTTTAGGATGTTTATCTTAAATGTTCAATATAGGTTAGGAGTTATTATGTGCAAACGGTAATAAATAAATTTGGTGTATTAACTGTCTTCTGATTGGTTAAAAGTATTACTTTTATTTTCAATGTTGTCAATTTTTATGGTGACACGCCCACTCTGACGTTATGTATTCATACACCATTATGTCTGTACGTTGTTTTTTGTTAATATAAATAATATAAGAATTTCTTTGGGCATTTTTTATAGAAATTTATATATAATGAATGGCAATACTTATTTTGAATTTATTGGACCATAGAATTAAATAAATTCAAAAATAAAAAATAGCCATTTATTAAATATTTATAGTTTTCGATACATCTCTTGACTGGTTCATACAAGTAGGAAATCATTCAATGTCTAATGGCTAGATCTGTACTAAAGATTGCATGCACCAAAGAAACCGCTAGTTAGATTTTTAAAATGTGACAAAACGTTATAAAGAACAAAAAGTGGAAACTAATTAATTGTGGTCTATCATGGTCCACCGACCTTGCCCTATATGTACGATACACAGATGTCACACCAAACTTAACCTGAAGCATTTAATTTGTGTATCAATAATATCATTTTTGCCATTATTAGCTTTTTACTGAAACAACATCCCAGTAACAATGATCGTATTGATAGTTATGCATCTTATAAACATGTGCTTGTTGTTAATAGAGCTTGTGTTTCTTTCCAAGATTACATTGAACAAATTTCAAAGCTAAGCTGTATGTTAAAGTAGTCATTACTTTTAACAATTTACGTGCTTTGTCGGTTCTACATGTAAATTATAGCGTATAAGATAATTCAAATACAAATATTCAAGTCGCAAATAAACTAACTCGTTACTATTCTAAGTTCATGACTTGATATACAGCCGATATAATGCCTTGATGATTTGTCACAGGAAGCACAGCGGTTACCACTGTTATATCAAGAATGAGTCCCCAGTACACGAATGCCCCATCTGCACTATCATTTTCTATGTTCAATTTACCGTGGAAATATGAGGAAATTTCTAATTTGACATTAAAATTAGAAAGATCATATCATAAGGAACATGTATACTAAGTTTCAAGTTGATTGGACTTCGACTTAATCAAAAACTACCTCAACCAAAAACTTGAACCTAAAGCGGGGCGGACGGACGAACGGACGCACAGACCAGAAAACATAATGCCCATAAGTGGGGCATATAAACAAGGATATGCATGTGGTATGATTACTAATGAGACAATTTTCCAGCAAAATTCAAATGAAGTGCATGTATGCATTTATAAGCAAACGTACAGCCTTCTAAAATGATAAAAAAATCAAACAATACAGTATAGTTGGCTAGGAAAGGACCCAATATGAAAAAAACTTTAGACCATTCAATTCTTGTAGTTTTGTATGGAGCTGATTCAATTTCCGTTGTATCTGATAGTAAAATAGTTGTAAGATTTATATAAATTCAAACATAATGATATTGATAATTAGAAAAGCATCTCTTGTCATGCATCACTCTATCGTAATGCCACCGTAAGCATGTTTTGTAAAGCATAATTCTACCGTATGCCAACGTATAGGCATCTACGATCATGCTCGACTATAGAGCTATACCGTAGTGAATAGGAAGAAGCATATTTTGTCTAGGAAAACTCTACCTTAATGCAATAAAAAACACAATTGTTGTCTAGCATACTCTACATTAATACCAACGATTAAGCATCTAGTTTCAGGCTTGACTCTACTGTAATGCCAACGAATACACATACATTGCCATGCATGAATCTACCGTAATGCCAACAAATAACCATGTCTTTTCATGCTCAACTCTACTGTAATGCCAACGAATAACCATATTTTGCCATGGTCGACTCTACCGTAATGCCAACGAATAAACATATCTTGCCATGCTCGACTCTACCGTAATGCCAACGAATAACTATATCTTGCCATGCTCGACTCTACCGTAATGCCAACGAATAACTATATCTTGCCATGCTCGCCTCTACCGTAATGTCAACGAATAACCATTTCTTGCCATGCTCGACTCTACCGTGGTTTTACTAAGTGCGAGCAAATATTTGTGGTATGTAGTAGTACACCATGTGTCTTCTTGACTATATGTGTCTGTAGTGTAAGGTTTCCTAATGATTAAGGTTCGTGCTGTCATATATTAACAGTTATGAGGTATTCATTTTAGAGCTAAGTTCTTTTACACGAATTCTTTTCTGGTGTCTTTTATTCTGCACGTTTATTGAAATTGATTCGTCAGTTTGCAATGCTTGACCTTTTCACAAATCATATATGTTGTCTAGTTATTTAAATTCTATCTCGATGTGTCTGATGTCGGATAAATGTTAATATTGTTTTAATATTCTACAATGGTACTATCGGACAACTTGACATTTGTTCTATAATTTCTTTCATAACTTAATTACTAGTCTGTAATTATATAAAGTGTTGATCCGTATCTTTATATATGTCATGCTTCAAAGAACTGTCATAACAACGTCAATCTATAAAATCCAATCCAACTGATGTGTGTGACAGTCTTTTTTTAGACTGGTACCCAGCCATAATTGAAAATCTTGACAATATTCCGAAGGTATACCGAATATTATACGGAAGAAACCAACATAGACCGTCTTGAACTTACAATGATATGTTGTGTTTTGCTTCATGTTAAATGCCTCATTTTGACTTTGACAGGAAACAAATCAATACATGCATTGTTTCTCTGTTTTTTGGCTTTGATAATGACGTCTAATATTAATAAGGAACTCAAAAAAAAAAAAAAATAATACATTTTACATCATTTTCGGGGTTTTTGTTTATACTAAACAAAGAACTTACCAATGAGTAAAATCGTTCGCGATTTTTGTCGATACTCCGTCTGGATTACAAAATTGTGAGATAAATCAAATTTTATATTTAGAAAACAATCTATTTTAAGACGTTCTAAACCCAAGATTGAATGACTTAGTCTAGTGTTTTCTTAACATCCAATATAATATGATTGAACAGGACAGAAACAAACTAAAAATAAAATGAGTAGGTAGTTTGAATAAATAAAAAAGTAGATGTGGTATGATAGAACATGAGACAACTCTGCACCAGAGACCAAAATACTTGGAAGTTGATTAACAACTATAGTAGGTCACCGTACGTGCTTACACAATGAGAAAACCCATACCGCATAGTCAGCTATAAAAGGCTCGTGCAGAAGAGTGTTCTGGCGTTGATAAAGAACTAGGATCGAAGACTGCCACTTGATTTGAAAGTCCACTGGATGAAGCAGAAATTTTGCATTTTAACATGCTTCCCATGAACTCTACAAAGAGTTATAATTGATTCATTCACATGTAAAGTTCGTGATACTTTCGCTACCTGCAGAATTGCATTTTACGTGGCCATCTGAGACTCAGATATTTCATTATTATAGTCAATCACATCATTATCATGATTAAAGCGTCATATTTCCTACAAGATATACAAATTGTGAATCATGACATACTTAATAGTTATACTTCATTTTAAAATACCATTAGAAAAACATAAGATACGACATAATACTACTTCTGACGAGCTACTGTATCAAAATATGTGGCGTGCTTAAAAGTTTGTATTTAGATAATGAAATATAGTTCCCCGCTACCGCTCTGGTTAACCACAATATGGTGTAATTTAAGTATAATTTTATAATGTATATATTCTTTTATGGTAATATAATCAAACTGTGCTCGGGTGTCTTGTGTTATCATTGTTAGTTCACGATGCATCCAATATTTCTGTGCAATACATGAGATCTTATTATAGCTGCTAAATTGGTGTTTATCTATGATTTGGTCATATCAAGTCATCACGATCATGGTACAAATGTACATGTAATATGCATTTTTTTTTACATTGATGTAAGTAATTTAATATATAAACAAAGTGAAATAAATGACAAACAGATAAAGCATCAGGCTAGTGATACCAGACCAGACTTCATGCGTAAAGAAGTAATGCATAGGACCAATCTCGTACGTGAGTCAACAGATATTTTAGCGTAAATATTTTTTTAGAGATTTGGTAAAATTGTAAATATACAAAATGACACAGAAATTAAAAACTATAGGTCACCACACGTCCTTCAACAATGAGCAAAGCCAATACCGCATACATTGTAGTCAGCTATACAAGGCCTCGAAATGACAATTTAAAAAAATTCAAACGAGAAAACTAACGGCCTTATGTATGTTTAAAAAATGAACAAAAACAAATATGTAACACATAAACAAACGACAATCACTGAATTACAGGCTCCTTACTTGGAACAGGCACATACATACATAACATGGCGGGTTAAACATGTTAGCTGACCCCCCTTGTAACCTGGGACAGAGGCGTAACAGTATAACATTAAAACAAACTATAAAAATCAGTTGAAAAAGGCTTAACTCATCAGATGAATAAAAATACAAATAATACAAATACAAGTGGACGTGGCCGGGTACTTGTACATCCCAATAACAACAGAGAAATACTAAGTACAGATCTGAGAGTACTCGCAGTTACTGACAGCTAGTTCAAAGCTACTGACTAATAAAAAAATCATGCATCTAAGACTACAATTAGTACGTACTTATTACAATTGGTCAATTGTATCAATTTTGACATAAAAAAAATATTTTGATTCTCAATAATGATTAGAGAAATTGTCATTATACCATTTGTCTCAAGCTACGAGCATACCCGATATCAAATATTCGGAACAATGATCTTTCAAGTCTTTTTATTAATAACCAAAATGACTTTTTTTTCTACTAAGCATATAACTAATAGTTTCAAAAGGCATTATCAATTTTCCTCTCAAATGTGCTTGTTGCATCTTTCATTTCTGTCGAAGCGGACACTTTTACAATGATATAAATTGCATTCATACAAATTTGAACTATAATCAACGTTAATCATAGGCCTTTTTGAAAATTATTTTCATGCTTTTAAAACTATGCAATACCATAATTACATGACCAAACTTACAGTCACGAGTATTACAAAAAATGAAATAAAACTTTCAGAGATGGTCAAGTTTCGAGTAACTTGTAACATCATGTTTTCAATTCTATATTATGTCATGTGTCCACTGGTGTTACGACTCTGTAGTTTTCGTTGTACAATATCTCAATATGGTCAAACACAACACAACTAGATAATTTCATTATTTAATCTTTTTTAAATAGTTTTCATGTTCCTTTTTCGTTTTATTCACTAGTGCATTGAACAATATCTGAAAACCCTTATGAAAACATTTGCCCTCATTGATTAATTTTTTTATATCATTAATTTCCAACCATTTTATCCATTTTCAGTTAGATATAAAATCGATGTACAATCTAGAATAATGATGGTAGTATATTATTGACTCAAGTTACTGTCAGTATTCTCAAAATATCGAATAGTTGTTCGGAATTATTATTCATATATTAATATTGCTTGCTTTTGTTGATAAACAATCCTTTACATTAGTATTAATTGTGATATGATGGTAGATTGGCGTAAAGTCTCGTCATGCATTTCGTATCATTGTCTAACAACAAGTACGTGAAATCAGAACAATTGTAACTCGACTATTACCGATTTGTTAAGTCATTAGTAATTAAGCAGTGCAATTGTAAGATGTGTATTCGATAGAAAATAAATGAAAAAAGTATTTAGAATAGATTTGTGGGAACGAAGAAAAGAAAGTATCGATATTCTGTCATTATAAAACATCGATCACTTCGTTGATTAAAGTGGTGAAGTATAGATCTTAAACTACAGTCTGTGTATAAGGATTACACCTAAGCATAACTAGCTGAAGGACTATTGGTCGCTTATCAATCAAAAGGCGAAATTATCTTTAGCGGATAAACATTGTTGAAACAGTCACCAATTATAGAAATATGGTTGATAAACTAAGACACTTCATTGTAAATTTTATCTGTATTTACAGTTTACCCGGGAAAATGCACCCGTTTATCGAAATTGTCTGATAGCAGAGATGATACTAGAGTGTCAATCAAATTTGTTCATTCATTGTGGGAAAGAAGACAAGTATTCATCTTTCATAACCATATCATTATGGCAAAGAGAAATTACGAAAAGTTAAAATGTGTCATATTATTAATGATGTTTGTTTATTGTGTAAGTGCTGGTACTAATTGTGAAAATGAATGTCCAAAATTATGCCATTGCTCCGGTTTATGTAATTCAAGAAGAGTTGATTGTTCAGGAAAAAACCTGACAGCGATACCAGATGGCATTCCAGAAGATGTCGTAAATTTGTAAGTTATATTTTACTTTTGTATTCACAAGGATACGTTTAGTATAACGAGAGGTAAATTAGTAGTGTCTTTTGATTATCAATCAGTAATCTTAACAAGACACTGTATATAATTGCTGCAATGGTGATACAGCTGGTATGTTTGGTGTATCTTACGAAAATGTAGGAACATGTGCTAAAACGTTTGTTTAAAATTTTGATTAGTACTATATATATCACCTTTGAACTTTAAATGTTTGCACCAGTCCTAAGTCTTGTGTTCAGAAATTTTCATTTGTTGATGCGGTTCATAAATGTTTATCGTTTCTCGTTTTTTTTTATATATATATATATAGATTAGACCGTTGGTTTAACTGTTTTCATGAATTTACAATAGTTATTTTTGGGACCATTTATGGCTTAATGTTCGGTGTTTGCCAAGGCTCTGTTTGAAGACCGTACTTTGACCTATTATAGTTATCTTTTATTAATTGTGATTTGGATAGAGAGTTGTCACATTGACATTCATACCGCATCTTCTTATATAGAGTTTCATAAATTTCCTAATATACATTGTACATGTAGGAAATTATCTAAAATCATTAACGTGGTGTACGTTTTGTACATACATGTACGATTAGGTATAAATAATAAGATTCTCAAATAGAGATTGCAATCACTTGTATGAATATCTATATGTTTCCTGGCAGAAAATTGGGACTACATTAAACAAGAAAACAGACTGTACTTTGTATTCATACATACTATTCTCGACAAATTGCTTTTAATCTGGTGGTACTGGTGAACATATGGTAGTTCTGTATTTTCGGAAACATTTTGTTTGCCATTATTTTCATATACCATACATACGTGTAGGTGTGAATCAAATTTGGACAATTACAATAACATTTTGGTTCCTTATTACCTAATGGTATACTTTGTAATCACGGAACTTTACTAAAGACAGCATGAAAAGAAGAAACTTTTGGTTGGTTAGCAGGACAACTACTCGTGTTACAATTCGCTGTTTCAGAATCTAATGCATTCTTCAAAAATTTACACCAAAACGTCATGATTGGCTGAAAACGTCCAAAACAATGGAAATTCAACCAATGACGTCACGTTATTTTCATTTTGGGCTACGAACAATGAGATTACCCATGATTCTTTAGATTCTGAAACGGCCAATTAGGGGACCTATCTAGACTATTGTGGTCAGAACCGCCAAGACCGTCAGTTTTCGAGAGCACTTAAAACTAACAACAAACACGAAGAATTTAAATCACTTCTGATTGTTTGCCTAAATCTATTTGTGTCCTTAATTTGTTGTTGATTACTTTAATCTCAACTCATTTATTTACTTGCTTTGCCTTTCTACTATAATGAACAATATCGAAACCTCAATATATTTCTAGTTAACGTGGATAACATGATTAATCAGAACATGTATTGCAGCTTTTATTTATAGTCTGTATTAAAGTGGTATTAACGAGCAGAACAAAAGATTTAATCCTAT
This sequence comes from Mytilus galloprovincialis, assembly GCF_965363235.1. Classification (NCBI taxonomy): domain Eukaryota; kingdom Metazoa; phylum Mollusca; class Bivalvia; order Mytilida; family Mytilidae; genus Mytilus; species Mytilus galloprovincialis. Next base: position 45,647,347 of record NC_134844.1, read on the forward strand.
AGGTCTTTAGACGTGTCATCATTTTCCCCAAGCCATAATTGCTTTGTTTGTATATTGGCAAATGAATGCTATTAAGTAATATTGTTGAATCCCTCGGCCCCTAAATAGTGGTATTAACGAGAAGAAAAAAGATAAAATTCTATAGACATGTATCCTCATATTGACCTAGAAATGTTTGTACATACGGAAATGAATATTATTTAGTGAGAATTGTTGAATCCCTCGGCTCCTTAATAGTGCTATTAACGAGCAAAAAATATATAAAATTCTATAGACTAGTGTCCTTATTTTGACCCAGACGTTGGTTTGTTTGTACTAAATTCTCAAAGGAATTCTATAAGTGATATATGTTCTCTTCCTAGGGTCCTAAAAAGCAATACATGTAAACATAAATATCAATTAGTTATTGTGTTGTTTTGTAGTTTATTGTTGTAGTTATTATTCAATATTATGATCAAAGCTCTACAAGCGTTCATCATATTTAGGGGAATTCCCCATGCACAGAAGAGTAATAGTTTTGTACCAAAGTAAACTAACACTGTGACGTAAACGAAGACATTTGTTTTCACTCTATAGCTAGTAGTGAATCTTGAATATAGATTCGTATCTCGTTAAAAAACACATTACTGACAGTACATTACAGATAAGTATCTTCAAGTTAAAATATATAATTTTTATGTATCAAATGAAGCCACTTGCAACAAACTGCTATTTTATTAGTGCTCACTGTAACAATACTTATTGTTCTATTGATGATAATTTACTGCAATGAAATCATTTTCCGGGTGCGAGATTAATTTTACTCTCTGTATTAAACGACATATCCGTGGCCTTGTGCTGCTGTCTCCTCTTGGTCGGGTTGTTGTCTCTATGACACATTTCACATTTCTGTTTTGAATGTTATTTGCTTCATCATTCACTTTTGTTTCTTTACCGATGTATATCACAACATTACACAAAGGTAAACCTTATCGATTGAAACTTATTGAATTATTAAAGAAAATGTGCAAGGTTTATAGATGAGCTTTTGTCCTTAAATTGCTTTTTATTTTAAAGGCTAGTTTATATTTAACAGAAACTGTTTTAAAAATAACATTATAGATTTAAACAAAATAATACTTATACATTTTTCAATGTTTTTTTTAATTTTTTTCAACTATTGATCTAACTTATATGATGAAGATTGATATTATAGCATGTAACAACACCTTCGTTTCCGTTTGTAGATTTTTAATACTATAGTTTGTCTTGTAATTCACATTTCCCTGTGGAATTTTGATATTGATTTCATTATCCATCATAAAAGATAGAATTGGTATTGAAGTTCTAGACCGAGAAATAAAACTGCTACAATAAAGATTCAATTAGAACACTTAATTATAAAAGAATACAGGAGGTCACATCGGCTGTGTGGAATAAAGACGCGTGTACGGGGAAAGTAACGCTATCTTCACGTGAAAGAACCATTATAGCTTCATGCATATTCTTTGATAGCTTCATTGGTGGTCAGTGATACATAGTACAATTTCTTTCCTTATCATTATACCCTCATTTCACCTTGTAGTCTAATTTCCAACCATATTTATGTTAAACAAATCGCGGTGACACCTTGTAGACCCTATAAATATAGAATTGATAGTCAACTTGTTCATTTAATATATTTGCTACTGTACGGTAGGAAATCAAGAAATCTAAATTCCTCCTTAATAGATTCATTTGATTCATTTCCTATGTTTGAATTCTATAGAAAAGTCGTGATGTCCTGGGAAATCTACGAAGACGGCCCAACATGGTCAATTTCTTTCGATTATCCAATAATGTAGACATAATTCTGCACGTCTAAGAAGAGTAATTTGTTTACCGTTACAATATGCACTTGAATTTATGTAAGTTAAAAGACACATAAGAATAAACAAAGACAGCAGCAATTGCCAACGAAATAAACACTCCAACCAAGTTAAAATGTATAAACATGGAAAAAAGTATTGCAACACCTTGATTTTTTAAAACTTGAAAAATCAGCCTCTTTTTTTGGATGAAATACAATAAAATATGTGTATAATATTATTGAAACATAGTTTATGATAACATTGGCATTGAAACGAACAAAAAATGTTTGAAAAAAAAATGATTTATATAACCACAATTTTAATACCAAAATGGAGTGTTTTTTGTGCAAAAAAATGCATTTTACAACTTTTACTGTAGTCGAACTTTACAATGTCAGACATTTCAAAATTAATCCTTAGATGACTGTTCATATCATGGTTGATCGTTATACACCGAAGAATTAGTACTTTGTGCGCAGCCACCATTCAAACGGATAACCGCATCTAAACGTCTTCTGATTCCTGCCATAAATCGACTAATTTGTTGCTAAGGTAGCAGCAACCATTTCTGATGACGGGCATTGTTTATTTCATGATGTGTTTGAACTGGGGTGTCCTTTGCGCACTTTCCGCCCAATAGTGTCCAAAATATGCTCGATATGGTTGAAATCCGGGCTACGATCGTGCCAAGAAAGATGAACCGAATTCCATTTGAACATTGGATCTTCCTCCACGATGCTAATTTCCAACTTTGGCGAGCTCTGCACTACATTGGATACGGGAAAACTGTGTGTCTGTTCGTTAGCAAAGGTCTCCGAAATGGTCTTATCGCACGATAACCAGTAGCGATGAGTCGATCTCGAAAAGTTCTTGTTAAAAGGCTCCTGTATGGCCACCACTCTCTTTTTAGGATTGTCTTGTATGCAATGGGTTTCCTTCTGACCAACCTTCATTATGCTTGATTTTCCTTAGCAAATGGTATAGGGGGTCTTCATTATCTCGGAATGTCTTTAACAGCATTTATTGCCTGATTTATTCTCAAAACGACTTATAGAGAAATGGTGATGACCAAAAATACGTGCAGTTTTTACAGCGACATCCCTGCTTCCCTTATGCTGATAATCTGCCATCTTGCTGCAGTTAAGAGTTGTCCAGGACCCATTATAAGATGTCAATCACATAACTTTAAAAATTTGGTTATTTAAAGGGTTGAAAACAATGAGGATAAAAACAACTGTTTTGCTGTTTACGGGTACAGTAGCTGCATGTGCAGATAAAAAATTATCGAGTCGATATTTTTTTTTATTAAACTCAGGTGATACTTAAATAATGTTTAACTAGTTCTATTTTACCAAATTATATCCCAAAAAAATGAAAAGTGTTTTTTTAATTTCAATTTCAATTTGATGTTGCAATACTTTTTTCAATGTGTATATAAAAAGTTAACATATATAGTTTAAAGTACAGCCCTTCAACACAGAGCCTTGAGTCCAACCAAATAACAAGCTATAAATAGACACAGAATGATTAGTTCCCATGACTACTACTGAATTGCCAACCTTACTTTGTCTTGAACTTCACGTCAAGCTAACTTTTTTTTAGCGAAAGTCTAAATCACGACGAAATGAAATAAGGGAATACATAGATTATTTCTGTGTTGTTTTGGTATCTTGTGGAGAGTTGTCTCATTGGCAATCAAACCATATATTTTGTTATGTGTATTTATACTTTATAGGAAAGCTAAGTAAACTTTTACAAAAAAATGACTTCGACATTAAATTACATCTATTTCGAAGGCTTCATTTATACATGCATTTCTTTCTATTCATGGTAGTGAAAAGAGCGAACGAATTAGTAATTTCTATACAAAATTATCGAGGCTGTCTGTTTGTACACTTGTTATGATCTGTCTGTCCTTTCATGTATCGCGTTGCAAATTAAGCCATAAAGTGGTATTGATTTGCCAAATGAAGTAGGCAAAATGAAGCGGTTATATTAATGATGCCAATTTTACATACAAGTTAATCAAGTTTTCCTCGGATGTTTTATTTGATCTGATAGAAAAAGATGTTATCAATGACACTAACATGACGCATGACATATGTTTTAGAAGGATATAACTTGTTATTTGCGTGTCTAAATTAGAACTTCACTTCGGACAATATCATTTTTTATTTCCTAACGAACATGGCGATGCAATCACATACTCTGTACTTTTCCTTCATAACCATACGAAAACAGAGTGTACTTTTTCTGAAAAAAATATAAAATGGAAGAACTTTGACTAGAATTAAGTGATTGGTGGGCATTACGATCATAAATGTTGTTCAATAATGCTTGACGTTTAACTTTGTTGTTTTTTTATACAAATTCTAATAATTTAATTTTGGATGTAACGCGTCTTCTGATTGGCTGACGTTATTTTGTAATGAGCCCATAGACATAATTTAGTCATGTGACCGTGACGTCATCAACGTTTTTTCATGGTTTTCTACGGTTTAAAATGGAATTTAGAATTAAATTATAAGAAATGAATGTAATATTTTTTCTGTCTATTCGAAATAACATAAAAAATGTGGTGCACACTGTTAAATAACCCGCTACGCGCGTTATTCAGTGTGCACCAAATTTTTTATGTTATTTCTTCATAGACAGAAAAAATATTACAGTCATTCCTTAAATAACCGTTGATTTTTGATGTAACGCGTCTTCTGATTGGCTGACGTTATTTTGTTATCAGTCCATAGACATAATTTATTCATGTGACCGTGACGTCATCAACGTTTTTTCATGGTTTTCTACGGTTTAAAATGGAATTTAGAATTAAATTATAAGAAATGACTGTAATATTTTTCTGTCTATTCGAAATAACATAAAAAATGTGGTGCACACTGTTAAATAACCCGCTACGCGCGTTATTCAGTGTGCACCAAATTTCTTATGTTATTTCTTCATAGACAGAAAAAATATTACAGTCATTCCTTAAATAACCGTTGATTTTTGATGTAACGCGTCTTCTGATTGGCTGACGTTATTTTGTTATCAGTCCATAGACATAATTTATTCATGTGACCGTGACGTCATCAACGTTTTTTCATGGTTTTCTACGGTTTAAAATGGAATTTAGAATTAAATTATAAGAAATGACTGTAATATTTTTTCTGTCTATTCGAAATAACATAAAAAATGTGGTGCACACTGTTAAATAACGCGTTATTCAGTGTGCACCAAATTTTTTAAGTTATTGCTTCATAGACAGAAAAAATATTAGTTATTCCTTAAATGTTAATTAACTTTTTATGTTTGGCCGAAACATATTTCATGTATCGACGTAAAATCTATAATATATACACTTGTCGCATTTTACATTTTTGTTTGCTATACATCTATAAGAATTGTTATGTGCTGGAGCAAATTGTTGAGGTCTGGACGGGATTGACAGGACAATGTATAATGGTCAATACATAAAACTAGTAAACAAGTGAAAATGCAAACTGATTAAAATTAAAAGTGTATATGTTGTGTACAAATTGTAATGTTGTACAAATTATAATTTGTACAGAATTTTTGTACAAGTTATCAGTGTTTTATGACCTGCTGAAGAAAAATGAATGATGCAAGCACACAGTCTCTTGCTCCGCATATTTCTGTCAATTTTTCACAACTTCATGATACAGTCTAATACTGAGCATTGATATAAAAACATTATAAGACCTCACAAAGATTTTGTATAGATATGAATATGGTATAAGGAAAAAAATAAAATTAGAATTTAAACCACTCAGGTATCCTCATTTCCAGTTTGAAGGCAAGGAGAATAGCACTAAATGTTAGGTTGACGTATATTTGTTTGAATTTAAAACATTACACTGGTACATTTTATAAGTTAAACCTGTATCCCCTGTTGCAAGAAGGTAGGTGTCAAAAAACTTATAACTTGTACAAAAACCCTGTACAAATTATAATTTGTACAAACTTACATCTTGTACACAACATATATAATGAATAGAAAACATATGGATCTTGAAATGTGTTAAGCATAAAAAAGTGAAGAATCCTCTCCCTCCCACGACACCTCCTTACAACCACACTACCGTTTCAGACCCTCAATTTCATCTTTTATCATTTTTTGTCTTTATAATATCATTTTCAGAAACGAGTTTCAGTCGTGTTAAATGGTTAGCGGGACAATATGGATGAATGTTACTGTAGGATAATTTATTACTCATGACGCGTTTATTTTTACTAAATCAACCAGTAAATCCAAGGCTTATCATTACTTTTTCGAGTAAGTGTCTATTCCTTTTGCAACTCGTAGACCTGCTAACCTATTTATATACGACCTACACCTACCACTTCCCAAAATAGAAACACTGATACCTCTAATTCTAAGAGTTTGACAATACATTGTTTCATTTTATATTATACGAAAATTACATAGGAAAATTTGTAACCGTCAACACTGTGTTTTTCAAAATATTTTGATGCACACAAAACGTCTTTGATATACAATCATTCGTTTTCAATATTGTTATTTTGATTTCGTTTTTAAAAGTACAATTTATTGAAGCAAATATATTTTATGATGTTACATAATTTATGCGCCTAGCTCGTTCGTTTTACACTTCTGACATACAACTTAGAACTATTCTCTGAAACGTTTATTTGATTATTCAATTGCGAACCATTCAAATCAAATCAATCTTGATGTACTTGATTAGAATTAAATCAGTAAAGGATATGTTTGGTATTGGTAAATCATTCTGTTCCCCTTTGGGGATAGACTATACATTCGCTTATATATAATTAATAGTTAAAAACACGAAACATAATATGGTTCTTCATTTTCTTTTGTATGACATTCTGTATTCTGTAGTTGTATCAATTTTGAATTGCGCATGATCGTGTATTTTTGTACTAATTTTACGTTGTTGTATTTAATGTACTCGAAAGAACAACAGTGATGTTGTAGTGCTCAGTGGTGTGATTTCTATATCAGCAGATATTTAAAGTACTTATTATATAAAAATTCATGTTCAGTATCTACAAACTGCACCACGGTCATAATATTTCAAGGTCGTAAAATATATTAAGATTCAAGTACATTGTAGTCTATCTTAACATTAATCGTCGCCTCGTCTAGACGTGAGACAATTTAGACATATATATAAATATTGGTAAAACACTTATCAATAATTCTTAAAGACTGTTTGCTGATCTCAAGACGTCTTATATTGAATAGTTTCCAGACTTGCTGTCTCATTGATCCGGCGTCGGCGGCGTAACAAACTTCTGAAAAGCTTAATATTTCAGTTGGTAAAACACCTGGTCTTATTGACGCATATTCTGAGTCTTTCAATACTGGTGTTGTTTTCAGTACTATATCTTGAATATTCAAATAAACAAATTACATTTTAAGAATAATTTATGACAAAGAACCTTTCAACGTAGATTTTGTTTTGGACTTCGTGTGGCTAAGTATCATGTTTTCTATATTGTGTTAAGTGTACTGTTGTTTGTCTTTCGATTATATTTCGTTTTGGCCATGGTATCGTCTGTTTTTTTTTCTTTCTACTTAATCTTATGAATTTGAATGTTCCTTTGGTATCTTAGGACTCTCTTTCTCCATCTGGCAAAATGAAGAAAGTATTCAAAACTATCTCGAAAATATTTCACATCGAAATCGGTGGTAATGTATTTTGCGAAAATGTATTTCCCCCATCTATTACTAGTACTTTTAATTGAACCCCTTTTGTACTTTCGAATTTACCACCGTGAATTTATACGCCCATTAGATAATTACAAATTCTGTTTCCAATCAACACACTGACTAGTAGACGGCAATATTATAGTTTTCACTACATGATACGTGCAATCAACGTCAATATTGTCATTCGCAAAACACGTTTGGAAAGTGGTAAATGATACTCATGTGATCATTGTGTCACTGTGGGGTAACATTTCTGTCACTATTAAATGCAAATTAGTGTATAAATATTGTGGATCCTGCAGATTTTACTAGTTCTCGTGAACCCAAATCGAAAACAAATGCACTTTATTTGCACTTTATTTGCTCGATATAACATAACTGATGGCAAGAATTGGTAGAATTTTATATCAAGAGCACTAATGAACATACTATCTTATGTTTCGTGTTTTCAAGTAATTCAACATATTTATGGACGTTATACAGCAATATATAGTTAATTGAAATAGTTATCAATCATATACTGAAAATATGCGTGGTTGCAATAAGCATTTGTGGAATCAATTTAATAATTGTAAAAGGATTTTTTTATAAAAGTTTGTGTAGTGGAGTATATATTTGTTTTGATATCTTGATATTAGAGATCGGCATCCTTTTTTCAACATTTGATAAGGGTCTTAATGTTGGTTTACGGAATGAGAAAATGAGACAAAAATGAAATAAAAAAAAATTGCCTAAAAAAGAAAAATAAAGAATCAGGAGGTGCTATAAATGGATATAAAATAATTGTCAACCAAGGTATAGAACATAGATTAAAGAGTGAATAAGTGAAGAGCCCTCTCAATCTGACCCTTGTAGTTACAATGTGTGTGGCAAGATCTCAACCTCTTTATCACCCCAAGTTTAGAAACAACAACCAAAAAACAATAGACTGTCAAATGTTCTCAATCAACACAAAATCAGAGGATAAACGGAAAGCATAACAAAATGACAAAGGCCAGTAATAGAACAGGAACATTCTTGCGCAACAAATGTACATCTTGTGCAGGGATAAACTTCTATCCCTTTTTATATTAGATTTAGGATGAAAGTTTTGTTTTTTATATCAATACACTATTTTCATATATATCATATAAATTAAGGTGACAATGTAGAGAAGTAAACCTTTAAGTAGATTATCAAGAATATACTCAACTTTTGAAACACATGTTAATCATGGAAATCGCATCCGAACAGCAAACGTACACATAAAAACCCTTTTAAATAGATATAGGAAGATGTGGTATGAGTGCAAATCATACTGATTTATAAAATTTAAGGTTCGGTCTTCAACACGAAACAGCAAGCTATAAAGGGCTCCAAAATTACTAGTGTGAAACCATTCAAACGGGAAACCCAACGGTCTAATCAATATAAAAAACAAGAAACGAGAAACACTTATGAACCACATAAACAGACGACAACCACTGAACATCAGATTCCTGACTTAGGACAGGTGCAAACAATTGCAGAAGGATTAAACGTTCTAACGGTACCAAACCTTCTTCCTTTACTGAATAAAAAGTATAACATCACAACATAGAAAGACACACTATAAAATACCAATTGGAATGGCTTTTCTCAATAAAAAAAAAAAACGTAGGAACACGTCATTACATGCACAATGAACGAATACATTGGATTTGTGAAAGAATGTAAATACATAGTTAGTACAAATAAGGGATGAATAAAAGTATAAAAATAGAAAGCTTGATACCATACACAATTATAATACACCAAACGGATGTTGTTTATACTGTTAGGCATTTAAAAATATTAACTCTTTCAAAAAATGGAGAGAATTGTTGAAAAATTCAAACAGCTAACAAACTCGTCTTTTAAGGAAATGCGAAGTTGATATTTTAGTATAAAATCAATGTTTTAAAGTATTCATGCTGCAAATAACCTGTCATCTTTAAATAGAAATTATATTGCATTACGTGATTTAGATGCAATATCTTAATCGAATATTATAGTGAACGAAATCATAGTATTGAGGAAGGTAATGCATCTATCAGTTTTATGTTTAAAATTGTAAAAAAGTTTTTTACATGCTTCGGACTGCGCCGCCTGTTACAGTAGTTTATTATATAATATGTATTGTTTGTATGATACAATTGTTATCTAATAGTCGATTTTAGTTATTTGTCATGAGATTGTCGTTCGTTTGATAAGTTTAATAAAGGCAATAGTAATTTAACAAATCCGTGTTACAAAATAAAACCGAGGGAAGCACGTCAACTATAAGAGGAAAACAAAGTAACAACAGGAACACTGAAATGTAACAAAAAGAAAAGCCAACCTGATTTATTGACTAGCCAAACCTCCCGCTTTATGTCAATGTTAACAAATATCGCTAAAATGACAGCACTACGTGACAGAAATATAACAGAAACACGAGCAAGAACATTCATCACAGAGAACAAATAACATAATAGTCGACACATCATGCAAACTGCAGAACAAAAACGAACTTATTCCATCAACAACACTGTCAACAGGCCCTTTTGTATCTTTCGTCGCTCTTCTTTGTGCTAAACAGAGTCTGTCTTATCAGAAAGGTGAACACAATTTAAAAACAAATGAACATGACTTCTTAATTTTATTAGAAAATATAGAATACCAATCAGCATGACACTAGAATTTAAAAATTTTACTTGAGTTTGTATATTGTCCTCTTTCAGTTCATTTAAACAAAAAAAAATCATTCTGTATTGTCTTAAAATATTTAAGTTGGAATCCACAATCATCATTGACTGTATGAACGTTTGGTTAATTCGTTTATAAATCATGTGTTCAATAATTCGAGCACATCATCATTATAAACAACACTTAATTTCTTTGTCATTTAGTATTTTGCTGGAGAGTTGTCTCATTGGCAACCATACCACATCTTCTTTTATAAACAGTTCATGCTTCTTGTTATGCTTTCTTGTGCTTCAAGTTGATGGAAGTCTACTTGATAAAGTAACAACGGGATTTATTGGAAAAGTTGTTTCAATGTATGTTTCTTTTATTATCTTGTTAACTGTTGGTATTAAGACGTGTTGAGATGAAAATAAAACTTATAAAACGTAATCATCGTCAGACAATCATGGAAGAAAAGTCACTTATATGGTTCTACAGTGTTAAATCTGGAGATATTGATGATTAATGAGCTACATGTCATCCTTTAACAGTGTAAAGCGATACCTTGTCTCCTTAAATGCTTTGAAAATCTGGGTTGAGTTTAATCTTTTATATATTTAAAACAAAATTGATAGGTTATGAATATATTGTACCTACCAAGTAGACTGTCAAACAGCAAATCAGAACATGCGCATGCTTGACTTAAAATATATTTTCTATTACATTTATGTAGGTATTAAAAATAAAAACGAGAGCCGTGGTGTAGTGGTTAGAGCATCGGACTACTATCACAAAGGTTGCTGGTTAGATTCCCGTCTGGGATGAAAATTTCAGGAACTGAATTTTCGGCTCTCTCTTGACACCATTTGCGAGTATGGTCTCGAGGAAACGATGATAGTTCGTCGGAAGGGGACGATAAATGGCTGACCCGTGTTAAGAGAGAGCCATATCTCTTGCATGTTAAAGACACCCTTGTAGATTTCGAAAAAGAGCAGGCTAATGCCGCTACAAGGCAGCACTCGCACCCGCAAAGTGGAAATGGATTAATATAAGTTGCAAAACTTGTTTCCCAATCCACTATAAATAAATATGTTTAAACTAAAATGAAACATTTATACTTTTTGCCAAGATTATCAAGTTGATAAAAACCTGAGTATTGGGTTGTAGTCTTTGATACGCTCACATGTAGAATAATTAACACATTCGACGCATGACATTTATAAAGTGTCGTTTCAATTTTTTGATTATGTTTTTATTTATGTAATAAAAACCATTGTTTATTTTAAGTTGTAACTATAATATTAAAAAGGAACTTTCATCATTTGGGTGACCATAATATAAAATCTGTATCTCATATAAAAGAAATTAGAATTGTTCCATACACCGTACTCACAATCTTGTCATCTTTATCTGTTCATTTGGCTTATAAGAATTTAATACAGGTTTAACACCTGTTTTGGAGAAGATCTCTTCTTCGTAGACTTGTATAACAAAATCTTCACTGAGGGCAATTTGTTTAAAAAAGAATCAGCAAAAATGTAGCATTTAGCAGTATATATTGTTAGACATATTGTATATCTTTTAAGGAGACATTCATCATCTATAAAAACTCTACCACAATGATTTCAAAACATAAAATGCAAATTTCCCTTTTCTGAGGGTACACTCTCATATTTATAGCATTTTAATTTGTATCAGACGGAATTTTTAGTACGTATGAACGTTCGACTTTATTTTACTACAAACGATGCATTCAGTTTAATCATGTAAATACTTGACAGGTTTTGCTTTTGATTAAAAAGAAAGAGTAAACTACTTGTTGACTCGGTTTATGGCAAAAACATATTAACTTTTGTGTATTCTAATTTGTATTATCTGATATGTAGTGTTTGTGATACTTTAGTACTTTCAAGGTTGAACAGCACGATGGATGATGCAGGTCTAGCTTTTAATAAACACGCGTCGAGCAAATAGTTTGACAATATTTTGTTGACTGTTATCTGTCTTGCAAAAAGTGACACTTGTCGAGCACCAGATTAACCGTCGTGTTTTGGTGAGTTTAGTGGTTCTCAATCCATCGTTTTCTGGTATAGTGTTTCGTCGTTTTTAGATTGCCTATAGTGATGTATGTCTATATTGATCTTACCCCGCTGTTATCTTCTATCCCTTTTTATATTTGATTTAGGATGAAAATTTTGTTTTTATATCAATAAACTATTTTCATATATATCATATAAATTAAGGTGACAATGTAGAGAAGTAAACCTTTAAGTAGATTATCAAGAATGTACTCAACTGTGTTTTGTCTTATTTAAAGGAATGTGCATACTATTTCATAAACATTCAATTTGATTTATATCTTTAGTAGTTAAAGACCCCATTATGGTATCATAATTTCATTGTACCCAATAACTAGATATACAATTGTCTTATGTATGGCACTTATTTCACAATCGTTTTAACCATATTTTAAAGAATGTTAATTAAGTTTTATGCAGATATCTTCAAGGCAGTCAATACCAATACTATTTAGTTACTGTTACTGTCTTTATCTCAACCGATGTATCGATACTGATGATCTAATATTGGACTGAATTAGAATTAATTGACCGCAAACTACTTTCACAGAAGTTGGTTAATTTTTTTTTTGTTTTTTTATGAAATGAAAAATAAATATAAATTTTTCTTATACGATGCTTTAGAAATTGATTTAGTTATACTGGTTCTCTTTCGAGATACAGTTTATGTTAAAGATACATGTAATGCATATTTTGAGGCGTTTCTTGTCGTATAACACATTGAGATGTGTCAGTATTGATCAAATGAAAGACCGACCGTAAGGAGTTCTTTATTTGGGGAATTCTAGTACCCCGAGGTTTGTTAAAATCATCTTAACATGTTAATTATCTGACTTATATACCATCAAATCTATATTCGTTTCTGCATTAGATATATTCAAATACCGGTATCTAATTCATCCTAATATGAACAAAACAAAAAACAACATGGAATGATCAAAACTCCGAATCAATATGGTGCTTATCTCATGCTTATTTCAACAACCTGTTCAAGTTGTATCCACGAGCAATGCATATTTATATATCAAATCAAGGAGTATCAGAATGGACCAAAGTTAACATATATGATCAGTTGCAGACATAAAATGTCACTAGTAAATAATGTAACGACCAAATGATGATATTTGCGTCCGTTGATGTTGTGAAAAAATTATTTTACTGTCATCGATATCCTTCCTCATACAATGTTTGGAGCAATCCTTTTTACTAATGGACAGAGAATGCTGTTAGGTTATAAAGAATATGACAAAGTTCTGGTTTAATATCAGTTTAGGTACTATAAGACAATTATTCCACAAGTGTTTCTTAAAACGGACCTTTCGTTTTTAAAACAAGCGACTCTCTTCAAATTAATCTTACGATAACATTGATCTTAAAATATATTAAAATTGTCCATGGCTTATGAGTATTTTATACGTATTCTATTTTGCGGAAAGAGCAACACTTACTGAAAATATTAAATATTCATTTCAATTATCGTGTTTATGTCTTGTGAATTTTAAATTTTCAAAACACAGTCATCATGTATTACTCGGTGATGGTTTTAACCTTGATCTGGATAAAATCAGATGTTAACGGAATAGCAATCTAGCATTACAAGTAACCAAAACAAAAAAATAATGGCAGCAATATTTGATTCTAAGGATGCAACAAGTAGAGCTCATACTGTGTGATCATTAAATGCAACATATTTCTTGATTAAATATGTCAATGGAGAACGCAATAAGTGCCACTATTGGATCGTTTGGTTTGCCTCAAACACATACGTTAGTCATGAGCAACCAATTTCCAAGTTCATACGATATTCCAAGGTTTGCTTTATCTTGATAGAGGGTTACTGCTCACATCGAAGCTTTAAAGCAAGAGTTCATAGTAGTACATGTTGAAATATTCCTTCAAAGAATTAACGGACGCCATCATATTGGGTTGACCGCGATGGAGTATCTGTTTCACAGATGACGACGGATTTGTTCCAATTGTCGTAACTCCAATCCTGTCCTCCTTTTTACTAATATGATCTACCAAATCATATTATTCATCGGATTTGTACTTGCCCAAGGAACAACACGATAATTGCTATACGAGGAGCATGATACGCTTATCTTTCCGAATCAAATGAGATCATCCCGATTTTTGTGGTCTTAAGATGTTGTGTTTTGTATTACTTGAATATATTTTGATGGCTTATTTTTGTCTCATCGTATATTTATTTTATTACTTTATTATGTTGGTTATGAGAAACACAACAGCTACCAATTTTGGGTCGATAACTGTATATAATGAAGATAATTTCAAAATACATGTATGATATTTTGACTGTTAATTGAATATCACAGCGGGATTTGTATGCATAGCTGCTTATTTTGTCGGCCACCCTCCCCGGTCTCCGGATCATTTTGCAGTTTATGCGATTCCCTCCGATTTTTTGTAACCTTGATATGTATCTTCTTTAATAAATTAAGAGATTTAAACGTTAGTAAACTATTGTAGCCTTAACTTGCAAAACAGTCGTCAATGTTATCGTTCGATAGTTCCTTCTTCTGCAACAAATGCAACAAAATGGGTCATTTAAACCGTCACATTATTACGTACTGGTTCTGCGATACGTGATAATTATATCCTGTGACCTAAATATCGTACTAATTACTGACAGTCTTTGATCGTCATTTACGTCAAAGATACGATGTATGCTCATCTGCATATATAACAGATCTGTTACTTCTTATATCACGGAAGAGGGTATAACTCTACAATCAGTTGTCAATTAATATACTTATTTCCCTAATGGAAACCTTTCATTGTCGAAAATGGATTGCTATTTACATATTTGAAGCCATATAGTCTAGACAATTAATATGATCTATTACCTAAACACGGCTAAAAGTAAAGATTGATTCATATACTTCCACAAAAAATAAAATACGGTTAAATTTAGTCATTATATGATCAAAAGGTATAAGTTTTCAGGAAAATCTTAATTGCAAAGATAAATTCGAAGTATTAGAATTGTAATATCTTATTTTCAAAGGGTCAATCAATCAGGTAATTAATGCAATACATTTTGGTGTAAATAGATGTTATTATGTTGTAATGTTTAGCGGAGTTTTAAGCATAGGCCGTTTTTGGTTATAATATTATTATTTTTTTCTGAAGCAAATTTTATGTTGTCGTATTGAGAAGTTTAGCTAGCTACAAAACACAAAACCAGGTTCTACATAATAAAATGTTTGTACCAAGTCAGGAATATGACAGTGGTTAACCATTCGTTTGATGTGTTTTAACTTTTGATTTTGACATTTGATTAGGGGCTTTTACGTTTTGAGTCTTCATCGGAGATCAGTATTTTGTGATTTTACCTTTTAATTGTATCTTTGTTTGTCAACAAAGTGCCAAACAATACTATAATAAAAGTCCCATTCAACAAGTGAAAGTTCACAAAAACCGTCAAAATCAAACGCTGTCAATCAACACATTCGTATCAAGTTAAAAACAACAGTCACATTTTCAAATATCGTACACATACAACGAAAATGTTTCTGGGTTCAACCTTGTTTCATAGCAAGTCAAACCTCCAAGTAATATACATGGCAGTTGTTTATAGCTCCACTATATTGACATAATTGAATGAGCAACTTTTTTGACAAACTAATTTGGAGTGACAGTTTTGTACAGCATTTTTATATTCGTAAGATCATGAACCATTTGTGTTAACAAATGGCACTACAAATTATGTTTACGATAAGACTAAACATGGACAGCACAAGCCCTTGTATGTAATCATTGGAGAGCTATATGATACTTTTTTATATTTAGAAGTCATTAGATGTAATAGAAAAAAAGGCAACAGTAGTATACCGCTGTTTGAAAGCCATACATCGATTGAGAGAAAACAAATCCGAAAAACAAACTAAAACTGAGGGGAACACATCAACTTTAAGAGAAAAACAGCGAAACAACATAAACCCATTGTTCCTTCGCTTATGACGTGCATGGTTATAATGTCACAAAAACTCACGCCAATTTATTTAAAAAACATTTTAATCTTTTAAAAAAAGATAACAGTCTTTATATTAAATCAGGGGAAGATATTTTCATAAATTCTTCATAAATGTTTCAGCTAATGTATCATAGATGTTACTTTTTTTATTACTACCAAACCTTTAATCTCAATAGACCAATCCACAGACTGACTTTTATAATGTAATCAACGAATCATATCTTAATTGATGAACATTTATCTAAAAACTACACTTTAATTGATACAAATGTTTTAGTTGAAATCTTACTCTTAAATAAGTACCAATGTATTTTCAAAGAAAAAATATAGAATTATGCTAAGTTGAAGTTATTTTCTAAAAAAATCGTAGATGGCGAATCATGCTTTGTTAAAGCAATTTTTATGCTCGATTTTACAATAGTGTTCTACTGTAAACGATACGTACATTTTTAATATATGTTAAACCAATCTTACAATTTAAAAGCATATAATTCATTTCAAGTGTTTCTCTGATTAAAAACAGGACGACGGACCTTTACTATCCTGATCAACAGAGTTATCTCCCTCGATTCATCAAATGTAGTAAAAATTAATTGTAAAAGCAAAAGGTTTATTAGTATTCATTTTTCTTTTTTACATTACTAATTGTTTCTTCTTAAATATTCATGCATGTAATGCGATTATACAATGTATCTCAAATATATATCAGCTTTGATAAGTGTTTGTCATTACTATAAATTTTCACTTCTATATACTTTGAACAAAAAAATAATTAGTTTTGTAAAAAAAAAAAAACATGTCCATTCTCAATAAAAACTGTATAAGGTGATCAACGAATCATATCTTAATTGATGAACACATATTTGAAAACTACAATTGAATTGATATACATGTTTCAATTGAAATCTTACTGTTATATAAATACCAAATTGTATAGAAAAGACGTATATATATATATATATATGCTTGGTTTGAGTTTGGTTTGTTGTGATTTAGTTTTGTTGTTTTACTTATTTGCAGTGTTTACTCATTTTTAGGCTAAAATGTTTTAGAAGATAAAACTTGTAAAATTTCATACATATACTGAATACCATCAATTCATTTGTATTTTGATTTTTTTCAACACTGATCACTTACCGAGCTTTAAACTATTATTCCCTGTAAACATTAAGCATGTAGGATGAACATATGAACATGTTTTGTGGCTCTAATGAGTCACAATGTTTAATTATTAAAAAATCTTGTCTAAAGTATTGATATATATATCAACATTTTGTTATAATACGAGTGCCTGTGTTGCATGCGTGACATAAATAATCGAAAAAAGAAATAAATGTCAATATAACAGTAATAGATAGTCTTACTATCATTGCACTTGTTGCAATAAAAAGTAATGGTGCTGTCTAGACAAAAATGAATAAATGTATATTTGTTTCAGTCGTATAACAAAAATGATGCTCAAAACGCGTACAGATACATTCATAATAAGTATTTTTTTTTCTCGTAGATCCTTGATAATTGGTAAAAAAATAAAATGACTTGTCGAAGTGATTCAACACCATTTGAGTTTTATCAAGACTTCATTACTAATAACTTTATATTTTTTTTTCAGAAATATTACTTTAAGGAGACTTAACAGATTCTCTGATTTACTGATAATTGTTTATGATAAAAGACAGAATATTGAATTGTGTTTTTCATCAAAGTATGGTTGAAGCTTTGTCTCGTTATTGCAATAATTCATTTTGCCTTAATGCAAATAAATATATTTATAGACAGAATTTAATCTACTTCAACAAATAACTCCTACTACATGTTTTTTTAAAGACATTTGGACTTTTCAAGGTTTTATTGAAATCCCAATTATTCAAATAAAAAATCACTGATTCTGACGTAAAGTACATTGAATAATGAGTATGTTTATATCTTGACATGGAATACGTAGACTTTTGAATTGAGAGCTGATAAGATTTGCATGTACTTTATAAGCGTTATTCAAATATACTGCGCACTTTAAGATTTCCTTGATGAATGTATCAAGGTTTAAATTATATAAGCCTTGTGATTTCATTGCATTCATGTCTTGTTACTTAAATGTACAAAGAAAGTCTGCAAACGTTCAAACGAAGTAATTTCAATTCAAACTTCAGACACGAATACATTCTTTTTAATTCAGATTTGATGGAATGATAAAAGTGATTTTTGCTTGTAAGGAAAATATACAAAATCTCAAATACTATTTGCATTTGTAAGTGATGTTTTTCTTTGATGATTATTTTTCACATTCGTTGAATATAAGAAGGACATGTGTACTTTTTTGTCATTGTCCTTTCTATATTTCAACGTGACTGTATTTAAATTCCATGATGACTGTTTGCTATCATGTTGTTCAGTTTCTTGATATACAATGTAAGTACCTGTTGCAGTGAATTCTTAACTTATAATTTAATACTTTTTGGCTATTTTATCCTTTCGACAAAATAACGTGGGTTGATGGGAGATGAATGCATTCATTTGAATAGTTGATGAATACTCATAAAAGCAATGCGTGGGTGACCTTGATAAGTTAAAGCTTGTGCTATGTGTTGAGGGATGCGCTTGTATATTAAAATCCTTAACCGAAACAGCTCCTGTTTATGGCAGTGACTGTCCGTTTTTTTTTTAATTTGTCAAGAGCCTCACTGTTTCTTCTCCCAAATACACAGAAAAAAGGACTAGTGTCTATATTTGTTTTGTACTGAAAGAAATATTAATTATAAGTAATACATGAAGACTAAGATGACAACCTTTGACTAGTTTTTGGTAGATATATTTACAATGTTTATAGAATATCTATATCATTACATAAGAACTGATTAGAGAATAAAATTAATATTTTGTAGTTTTTGGTGTTTTTGATGCGCTTTCTGGAATTAATGTCACCAGAAACATTTAAACCCAAACATTTGAAAGTATAATATATTAAAGTACGTTCAAACGTAAGGCGAAATAATCTTTGGTCTACATATAAAATACCTTAAAGATCGTATCATTACACATTTGTATTTATAAATGATCTACGTTCCTTACAAGTACAAGTAAAGGATAATTACTTTGATAAATAATTTATTTGTATCCGTGATTTGGATATATATAATCATGACTTAATTGTTGTGTTGCTAAAACGTTCTTGACTTTCATAGTGGTAATTGCTGACTTTATGTTAGTTATTTTTGAAAAATTGATATATTTGATCCTTTATTATAAATGATCGATAGACGCATACAAAATTGTGTTCAACGTTCAAACGTTTGTGCACTCTAAATATCCCTATATTCACATCGTTCAATATAAATCCTATGCAATCAATAAAAAAAACTCGGATAGCGTTCGCGATGCATGGTCAATGGGGAATCCCACTATACAGAAATACAGAAGATATAAAGATGATACAAGTTTTACACGAAAAACAGGAGCTAATGGCTCAGTCAGAAACACCTTAATTGTCATTTTCTGCTGGAAAAATGGACATGTATGGACTGAACCAGAAAGGAATACAGAGAAGAGTTACAGATCAAAACAAAATATCAGAGTCAACTGCCAGTTTCTAAAAAAAAACATGTACAAAAAACATTCATATACAATGTGTGTCAATGCATGTTATACTTTTAAATAGCTGATATTCTCTGAGTTTATTTGCGCTATGAAAGACATTAGTTCTGTAGTATAAGTATCATATCACTTGCGTTACAGCGCAATGGGGTTCCACTGTTTAACCGTCAGCTGAACTGTCATTGATCTGTTTTAAGACCTTCATACGTAAATAACACAGAAATAAAAATAATTTACTTTCTTTTGTAAAATAGAAACCGATCTTATTACCATATCAAATATAATGGTATACAGTGTTTATAACATGTCTTAGTATATAATTGATGCTGAATACAAATAAATGTTTCTGTATATATAGTCGAGAGTTTGATTTTGGCAGGTATTATGAACAAACCCTTTTTGAAATTACCTTGAATCTGGTATTTTTTAATACTTTTTCCCTGTCTTTTATCATAGGCAAAAAATATATACATTGGACTTACTTAACCTTTTAACTATTTTCCTGTATTGAGTGTTCTAATCATATTGCGTTTTGAAAATTGTTGCCTTAGTTCGTTGAACAATTGAAAAGATATAGATATAGGAAGATGTAGTATGAGTGCCAATGAGACAACTCTCCATCCAAATAACAATTTATAAAAAAGTAAACCATTATTGGTCAAGGTACGGCCTTCCACACGGACCCTTGGCTCACACCGAACAGTAAACTATAACGGGCCCCAAAAATTAGAAATGTAAAATCATTCAAATTGTGTATATATAAAACGAAACGATTAACTAAGGAATTTGCCTGTAAATAGAACATAATGGTTATTTCACACTTTTTTGTACTTTAATATAAAACCTATGAGATGTGTTACGATGAAATGCATTTAAAAAAAAAACGAACTCATGTCAAATTGATATCATGGCTGTTACATCCTTTCTAAAATTTCCTTTCTCAGTTAGTCAAACTTCATTATAATAAATTTAAAGGTCGTTAATTTTTTAACGATATGTAAATGACGCCTTTAATAGGAAATTGCTAAAATTAAACTTCTATAAACATGCACAATTTCCATTCATCTTTTATACATTCATTTTGTCGTGAAAGTCTTCAGGGATCCATACCTTTATATCAATACTTAAATTTCGAACAGCTGTTTTGCAAAAGAAAATTCATTTTTGCCTTAAGCATGTTGATCATGAAGTATGTGTTTACCAAACATTTTATGAAATACTTAACTCCTAGGTAAATTTAAAAGGAGGAAATTGTAGTACAGCAGACAAAATCAACTGATCGACTATTTCAACTTACGGAACAAATGGAAAACAACGGTTATATATCGGAACTCGGTACACGCATCCTCTTAATTGAGAAAAAGGGGGGTCAGACCTGTGTTTATAGCTAGCTAAATCCCAAGTTGTATGACAGTTGTTTATATCAATTTCACAAAATTGGTTACCAACCCAAATAGAAATTATTAGTTGACTTATAAATTATTGATATCATTCGGTAAAACTATGTAAATATACATCACAGACGTAAACAGTAGATTTGAAGCAACACATTAAAGTGCATATGTCTGGTAACAGACATCTTAAACTTTGGGAGGAAACAATGTTTGTAGCTTTCATTCTTTCAAGAGAAGTAAACAACTAAAAGAAATAAACACAACATACTTAACGAAAACAAGAACTTACGTGACCACTGCTAATGAGAACAAAACGCCCCTTATCAAGTAGACACATTACAACACTAAAAAGCCTTGCACAAGCAAAGTGATTATGATGATATAATAGTACAATGTTTAAGCAGTATAAGAGGTCGTTAAGTGAATTTAAACGCATTTGAAAAACAGTGGTGGGCAAGATTCGTTTTGTTTATTATAAGAGAAATTGTTTAACATTTTTTTTTTGCTTTCCTTTTTCGTTTTTAATCATTTAAAATAGTATGTCTTTCATGTGCAAATGCTATTATTTTAATGTTTATGTAAATGAATGATTCAAAGGGTAGTTTTGAATCGTGCTCAGGACCAGATTGTCTTGAATTGAATTAAACCTGTTTTGTACTTCGATGATATGCTATTATATAGCCAGAGTGTCATTCAAGTTAACAATCGGCTATAGAATTATTCCTCAGGATCAATCTTTCTTGATTCTGATGACCAGTACGTAGGTGTAAAGAATAAGTTGTCAATTACACAGTTAATGGTTTTAATCAGTCGTTTATCGGATCGACGACCTCCTGCAGTGAGGTATTAAACAACCGTTGAAGCGTTCTAGTTGCATATGATACGATAAAACATTCAAACAGCGTTTAATTGTTCATGTATATGTAATGTCTGGATTAGAATGTTAACAAGACTATAAGATATTGAAAGGATTGCTGCGTGTTTATCTTCATATAAGAATATTTTCACCAAAATGTAAAGAATAAAATATGCGATTAAATTGTGAATTATTGAGCAGGACAATTCTAAATGTTCTATTCTGTGGCATATGCATATGCCAGGTGGAAGGGCAAAATAGAATTATGTCTTCTAGATTTAAAAATAAATTAAAAAAGGACAAAATTAAACAATATGAAATGTCAGGAATTACAAAACAGATTTGAAACAACATCTGATAAACAAATTTAATAATACTTTTAGATATTTGGATGATATTTTGGCTCTCAATAATGACGACTTCAGTATGTATATTAAAGAAATTTATCCTTCTGAACTTACTTTAAATAAAGCTAATACTAACAATGACCACTGTCCTTTCCTCGATCTTGATATATCACTAACGGAAAGCTGAATACTAAAATTTATGATAAAAGAGATGATTTTTCATTTCCTATCGCTAATTATCCGTTTTTATATGGTGACGTTCCCTTGTCACCATCTTACGGTGTTTATATATCTCAACTTGTATGATTCGCTCGTGTATGTAACAATGTTTTAGATTTTAACGAGAGAAATTTATGTATTACTGACAAATTATTACACCAGGGTTTTCGATATCACAAACTAGTCAAAACATTTACTAAATTTTATCTTCGGTATAAGGACATCATTCGTAAATATAGCTCAACATGCAGACTTCTTATACGTTCAGGTATTTCACATCCAATATGTTATGGAAATATTCTTTATAAAGCACAAAGGTGTCAGTATTTACCTCAAAAACTAACAAAACCTTTGAATAGACTTATTAAGAAGCGATATAGTTACGATACTGTTGTCAGGTCATTAAAGATTGCATATTTTGGCGTTAATATTGATTCACTTATAGGGTCTTTGCATCGGAACTAAACACATTTATTCAAAAACCAGTTGTTGGCATGACACGGGTTATGTTCTTCTCATATATGTTATGATGGTATGATACTAAACCCCTAACGGGAAGGATTCTGTCTGATGTTCATATGATGAAATCATAATCTTTCAGTCAGTTTGATTGAATTCTGGAGCTGGCATGTCAGTTAACTGCTAGTAGTCTGTTGTTATTTATGTATTATTGTCATTTTGTTTATTTTCTTTGGTTACATCTTCTGACATCAGACTCGGACTTCTCTTGGACTGAATTTTAATGTGCGTATTGTTATGCGTTTACTTTTCTACATTGGCTAGAGGTATAGGGGGAAGGTTGAGATCTCACAAACATGTTTAACCCCGCCGCATTTTTGCGCCTCCCAAGTCAGGAGCCTCTGGCCTTTGTTAGTCTTGTATTATTTTAATTTTAGTTTCTTGTGTACAATTTGGAAATTAGTATGGCGTTCATTATCACTGCACTAGTGTATATTTGTTTAGGGGCCAGCTGAAGGACGCCTCCGGGTGCGGGAATTTCTCGCTACATTGAAGACCTGTTGGTGACCTTCTGCTGTTGTTTTTTTCTATTGTCGGGTTGTTGTCTCTTTGGCACATTCCCCATTTCCATTCTCAATTTTATTTCCGATTTGGCCAACAAAATGCAGAAACGAGTTTTTATTCTCATAAACAGAAATTATATAAGCTTCTATAGTGATTGCAATTTACTCTTTTCTACATTGTATCTACTGACAAAGACATAATTCAGACTTAATGTAATTATACTAATTCCTATTTCTCTAGGTTTGTGGTAACGTAATTTACAAGTACAGATAATGTAAAGTTACAACGTTGAGTGCAACAATGTTATTCTTGAAGGATACACATAGACAATAACGTGTTAAGCGATCAGGGACAGGGTTTTCTATTTAGAAGTTGTCAGCAATTCAAAATTGATTTAACCCATATCATTCTCAGTTTTTGCATATTTGCTTTCGCATTTGGTATACACATGCACATATAAAACAAATTGAATGCATCTTTGATACATCGAATCAAAAATAACAGTCATTTCTTTCTTTATGAATATGGTGATATACGAGTAACATCAAGGAGAAACCTCAATGGACCAATCACTTTTTGAAATTTAGCCTTTAAGCTTTCTTTTTTTTTTTCAAACAGAAAAATATCCTGCGCCAATTTCTTGTTAATTGTTCTCCAAAAATTATTTGTGCAAAGAGTTTACCGGTTTCCATCATATATGTTCCGCTAAGGTTCACTGGTAAAGGTCTATTAATCTTACGCAGAACATCGGGTAAATCTAAATAAAACAATGTAAAGCAAACTTCAGGTTTTTTTCCTTGAGATTGATGTTTCCTTCTCTCTTTATTGTATATTCAGATTGATGTGCTGATTGCAGGTATACGGCATAATCTATTGCACTATCCCTTATATTTAGTTTAATATACTGCCATTGGCGTTCCATACTGAAATATTAAAAAAGAAAATGAATTATTACAATCATGTCGATGCACTATTATAAGTGATGGTAAGAATGTCATAATTACTAGTTGTAGACTTGATACATGGTGAATAAACATTTCATTTCGACACAGTTTATTATTTTCTTTAGTTTTACTCAGTAGTGTTGTGGTTTGTTGTATGAGTTATTACAGCAAAACTACTAGAATCAATATAATTGTTTGGTGTTCACATTAAGATTTATTGTGGCTCCATTTCAATATGCATAATTGATGTTTATGAGCTTTCTTTTCAATTGAACAATATGACACAACGTATTGTTTGGTCTATACTTTCATTCTATTTATTGTTTAGATTGGTGGGTTTTTCTTGGAAAAGTTCATTCAATATCATTCCGATATAATGATATATTCAAATTCAAAAGAACCTATATAAATAAGTAGGTATACGGTTATTATAAACATTGTCCCTTACTGAAATATTGTAAATAAAATCTTTCAATATATGTTTGTTTTAAATCTAAAAAATTGGATGACATATATACAGAGTATAAGGATATCATTTTCTACTGAATATGAACAACTGCAAAGTGATTCATGAGTTTTAACCATGAGCATTTATCAAGGTCAGGGACATGCCAAAACTTATAGTGATATAGGATGGACAATAGTGGACATGTGGGACCTTTTGAAAAACGACTATCGATAGTTAGATAACAAAAGTGAGACACTGTTACCAGTTGGTGATAACAATCATCTCCTGCTATGTCGTAACCGCTGGAGTAATAAGTCTTTCTTTCGCTGAATTTTTTTTTTCTTTTTTAATTTTGCTTCATTGCTTCATTTGCATGTAAAGTGTTAGAATTCTATGTTTAAACTGTGCTGGATATTACGACATCGTTATGCTGTAGTACATTTCTGAGTCAATTGAAGTAAAGTATAAATAAAAAATTTCTATTATTCAACAATTGGCACTTATTATATGTATTTTTGTCCTCGCGAGATTTTTGGTTGCGTCCGAACTTTCCTATTTCGACATGTTTTGTTTTCTGTCGATGTGCATTGTTTGCTTGGCAATTGTTTTTCCTTTTTTAATGTTTTGTCTATTTTTGTCTGAGTCCATTTGGTCATGGTACGTACTGAAAATGTGTAAACGTCATTGCTTTCGTCATTGATATAATAAAAGCGGCATATGTTATATTTTATTCAGATTTCGTCAATGCTAATGAATGAATCTTAAATAGTAAATCGTTAAATAAATCTTGTTTACGTAAAGGTCTGTAATTGATCATATTCAATGCGTAAGTCTGTAGTTATTAAAGCTTTAATAACTTGAAGATAATCAATGACCACTCGTCCAAAATAGAACTGCATGCAGATAACCATACTTAGAAAATTGTATTGTGTTGTACCAAGTCAACTAATGCATTTCTATAGACACAAAAGTGAATGAAAAAAAAAACAACTTTTCTTCATGATTCGTTAGTGCTGTTTTTTTTTTTAGAATCATTCAGAATACTTCAATGATTTATGCATCAAAAAGATTCATACGGTATTTTTATTTGAAAACTTTGATGCACATTATGGTTTTCATAAGTTTAATATTAAAGTACCAATTCTGTTATACTGTATTTATATGTGATCAGTAAGAAAAAGTCTATCTAACAGCATAATATAGAATTGTTGTATCATCAAAATCGCTTTTAGATTTTAAAAAGTGTTTTGAACTTCTGGGGTTATTGAATGGTCTTCAACTATGTCGTATTTGATTTTGCTTTGCAACTATTTCATTCGAGCGTCATTGACGAGTCATGAGTATAAGGACAAAACGTTCGCCTGGTATCTGGGATAAGTGTTTCAAATTGACTACTTCAAATTCAAGTCTGTTGTGTTAAATTCGATGAATATTATCAACATGACATCAGTACCGGTAAAATCACGTTTCACTGTTGCTAAACTTTGATGCACATGCCAGACAGTAGATATTGCTTGTATACATTTTACACATAGACTCATCATTATTTTAGAGTTGATGCAAATGTGTATAACCATTTTCGTTTGTGCTCTACTGGTAACGCACCAAATTTACAAAGAATTATATTTTTTAGCTTACAACACTATGTAGCACTGTGTCGATATCTATTGTGATGAACTGCTAGTCCTGAAGGTATCAGTACTTACCTGATTTATACATAACCTTCTTAAATTTTCCGTTAATAAATATTTTGGGATTTAATCCTCTACAGGAACAATTGAGCTCAAGTGGAATTTATCCATGCTTTCTCAATCTCTTTAGTTTTAAAAGAGCCTATAGAATGCCCGTATTTGTACTGTTTTGCTTTCAGATTTATGAATTTGAGTGTATTGAGTTATTTTTGAACTTGGTTGTGGCGGTTTTCATATACATCATCTTAGTAGTCAACGTTTGCCACGACTTTAAAAAAAACACTTCATTAATTCTTCATGAAGGTTATTCATAAATAAAAACTCTTAAGGCGCACAATATATGTGTTATTTTCAATTCTAAAATAATCCATTGATAAATTGAGAAATCATTAGAAAACTAACGTTCAAACTGCTTCTGGCAAAGTTGGCTTTATGTGGATCTTGTATATCATTTTTGGTTCTTGTTGAATTCATTTATTTATACATGCCTGGCTTTTAAATTGTTAAGTTCATACGTTCTTGGTGTACGGTAATCCAGCAAAGCTTCGAACTCACAAAAGGGAAGGTATGATAAAACCATTATTTGGAAAATGTAAAATATTAAACTTTTTCAAGCCTTTGAAATTGCTGTAAATATTTTTGATAAATGAACAGGTTGGCATACTCTGGATTCTGTACTGCCGAAAGGTCATTTTTGATGTCGCTGTTGTGTAATCAACGTGTCAAGATTTTAGTATTTGACCCCATGGAGGTTGGTCGAAATAATAATGAGCTTCAGCCTTACCCAACGAGATTTGTTACGCAAAAGTAAATACTTTAAGATATAAGCTGGTATCTGAATATTAGTGTCGAAATTAGTAATGGTGACTTTTTTTGGCAGGTTTGCTGTTTTGCACTTGGTATAAGACAAAATCTAAATAAATAAATATCGATATCCATCTAACATGTCTTCTGTCATTTGATATTTTAAATATTTTTGATTTTCGAATTAAAGGTGCCAGAACGGTTGCCTTATAGTAATTTATCCTGAATTAAGATTTTATTTTTATTTTTAAGTACTTAGTCTATACCGCAGTTATAAAACTTTGCTCAGTGCTAGGAGCACAAAATTCATGCTCGAAACATGAAATCCAGCATTTTGATTGGTTGATTTTGAAGTGTAAGTACAAACATCTGACTCGAAAGTTTCATGACTTCAAGGCCTGCAAGTCGCCGTGTGTATCATCATATCTGCAGTCAACTATACAGATTTATTTTAACACATTTTGTCACATGCAACAGCATTATACGTTAATTTCATGAGATACTCCATATGCCTTTTCAACCTTATATTTCCCATTTTATGCATTTTTAATCCAGTTTGATGGTAAAACATCGATAGAAAATTATCAATGTGTCATGTTCCCTGAAACAATACTATTAACCTTTGTTATTTAATGACATTCTAGGAGTATTGGATGTTTTTTTGCATATTTTGTTAAATGAATGGATTTTCAAGGCCTATATATAAATCCGACTACTTGATATATGATCATGAATTTCCGCTGATTCAAGTTACTGTAAGAAATTGATCATATGAAACATTTAACAATAATTTTAAATTACAGCATAGGAAGATAAAACACGTGGATGTTTTGAGCAAATGATAATGGCATTGTTATTCATTAAATTCCTTTGAGAATTCAATGTATGCTCATCAGTTAAAAAGATTTGCATTCCATTTGATAATGATTTTTTTCATTTTTCTATTGTCTCGTTAGAAGAAAAAAACAAGAATTGACGTCATATTTAAACGATGTTTTACACAAAATATTAAAAATTGTTCTGGGGGTATACAATATACCCTAAACGTCACTATGCATTAGGGACTGAAGGGGAAAGTAGTAAGGAAAATATGTGATGGATCACACTACAGTTTAAATCCTTTCTGACGATATCGCAAAAGATTTTCCTTGACATGATACTTGAAGAAAGTCAAAGTGAAAAAAGGCGGGAAAATCAGTTATCGTCCCACTCACATTTTCCCTTTGGACTGTGTATAATTAAAACATTCTGAACAGATATTTGATTAATATTTAACATATGCAAGGTTATAAATAGTTAAAGACCTATGGGTCCATATAAAGAAAAATCAAAAATCGTTCAAGGGTGTTTTCTAGTTTATTAAACTCAAATTGTTTTATAGTGCATGAACATGTTTATTTTCCTCTGGATTATTTGATACAATCAAACATTGGCAGACTCGATCATAAATCAGGAGAGAAACAACATAAACAATTTACAATTACATAATATCAATAGATAGAAACATCAAAGGAAATAGATTTGTAATATATTCAATTAACTCAATGAAAACAACAGATTAAAAACAGGCAATATCTTGATTTGGACTCAAATATCAAATTCAATTGCTCGTAAATATCGTATACGAAATGTAATTTTGATATCCCAAATTTGCAATAAACCATCTAAAGAGCTAGAGTTTTCCTCAAAATGGGTTGCACTTAATAAATGTTTAATGTAGAGTTTAGACAAATGAACATGAAATTTGAATTTCAAATCTGATTGTCATTGCGTTTGTGTTGGCCCTAACTATCTTCTTACTTTTCTTTTTTAGAGTTTAAAATGCTCTATCACATAGTGAATTTATCTTTCATTTTTATTTCATTTTATGCATGCATGTATACATTGTATACTGTAGATAAATAGACTTGGGCAAACACGACGTAATGCTGTTTGAACGTGCTTGTCCCAAATCATGAGCCCTAAATTCAGTGTTTGTTTGTTGTTGTGCTACATATTTTCTGTCGTTAATTACTTTTTTGTACATCAACTTGGCCGTTAGTTTTCTCATTTGAATTGGTTTACATTTGTGATTTTGGACCTTTTATAGATGATTTCTTGACTAGATGCGACTAAAAGAAATTAATTGCATAACTTTGGCGTTGTCAGTTTGTTTTAGATATATGAGTTTGACTGTTATTTGGTATCTTTCGTCTCTCTTTTGTGATTGTATTGTACTCATTGTATTTATCCGGCCTTTAAGGATGTTGACTCAGTTTGCATTTCATCCATTGTTTTCACAAGCACATATTATATTAAGGAATTGTACAATCACTGAACGGCTTGTTTTTAAACATCTTCATTTGATGAAGATAACAGCGTAGTTCTTTACGATCGACGCTGATTGTGTTAACTATTCATTTATGCAACGTAATGTTTCGCCGTAGGAAATGGACTAGCGATTTGATTCAATTCAGTGTCTCAACTCCTATGCAGGTTTTTCGTTCATTCGACACTTAAAACGGTATATTGATATAGCAGTTATAAATATCCATTTGTCTTCTTTCTCACACCTAACAAGTATTCGAAGCTTTCAAGGGATATCATTTACTGTATTTAAAAAGACATTGAAGCTAATGCTAGTACAAAAAATCCTGTAATGTACTAGACAAACAAACATTATCTGATGTGTACATAAATTTATAAATTTTACCATATTGATGAATAATGATGAACCA